>NW_027361837.1:5000-187500 GCF_039654945.1 Dendrobates tinctorius
CCTACCTGCCCAGCCCTCAGACGTGTCATGTCACACACCGGTCCTGGCCGCCGCAGTGTCACCGGCCAGTGTCACCCCGCCGCTTCTCTCATTGGCGCTGTCCCATGTAACAGCCCAGAAAGCTAAACATAAACAGTGCAAGTCGCCGTGAACTTTCACAAAGCGGAAGTTGCCTGACGTCAGGTATTCTCCCACGGAGCTGAGCGGAGTCATGGCAACAACACCATAAAGTTCTTGCAGCGTGCCGCGAAAGAAAGCCCAGTGATGTCATGGGAATCCAACGTCTCTTCAACAGGGGGCGACGTCAGCTGTGCGTGACCAGAGAGGGCGCCGCTGCTCTGGGGCAGCCTGGGAAGGCAGAGATATAAGGTATAGATAATACCCAGGGCAGAGCTAGAAAGGTATATATAATACCCAGGGCAGAGCTAGAAAGGTATATATAATACCCAGGGCAGAGCTAGAAAAGTATATATAATACACAGGGCAGAGCTAGAAAGGTATATATAATACCCAGGGCAGAGTTAGAAAGGTATATATAATACACAGAGCAGAGCTAGAAAGGTATATATAATACCCAGGGCAGAGCTAGAAAGGAATATATAATACACAGGGCAGAGATAGAAAGGTATATATAATACACAGGGTAGAGCTAGAAAGGTATATATAATACCAAGGGCAGAGCTAGAAAGGTATATATAATACACAGGGCAGAGCTAGAAAGGTATATATAATACCCAGGGCAGAGTTAGAAAGGTATCTATAATACCCAGGGCAGAGCTAGAAAGGTATATATAATACCAAGGGCAGAGCTAGAAAGGTATATATAATACACAGGGCAGAGCTAGAAAGGTATATATAATACCCAGGGCAGAGCTAGAAAGGAATATATAATACACAGGGCAGAGCTAGAAAGGTATATATAATACACAGGGCAGAGCTAGAAAGGTATATATATATACACAGGGCAGAGCTAGAAAGGTATATATAATACACAGGGCAGAGCTAGAAAAGTATATATAATACACAGGGCAGAGCTAGAAAGGTATATATAATACACAGGGTAGAGCTAGAAAGGTATATATAATACCCAGGGCAGAGCTAGAAAGGTATATATAATACACAGGGCAGAGCTAGAAAGGTATATATAATACACAGGGTAGAGCTAGAAAGGTATATATAATACCCAGGGCAGAGTTAGAAAAGTATATATAATACACAGGGCAGAGCTAGAAAGGTATATATAATACCCAGGGCAGAGCTAGAAAGGTATATATAATACCCAGGGCAGAGCTAGAAAGGAATATATAATACACAGGGCAGAGCTAGAAAGGTATATATAATACCCAGGGCAGAGCTAGAAAGGAATATATAATACACAGGGCAGAGCTAAAAAGGTATATATAATACACAGTGCAGAGCTAGAAAGGTATATAATACACAGGGCAGAGCTAGAAAAGTAGCTAGACAGGGCAGAGCTAGAAAGGTATATATAATACACAGAGCAGAGCTAGAAAAGTATATATAATACCCAGGGCAGAGCTAGAAAGGTATATATAATACACAGGGCAGAGCTAGAAAGGTATATATAGAATCATAGAATCATAGAATTGTAGAGTTGGAAGGGACCTCCTGGGCCATCTGGTCCAACCCCCTGCTCAAAGCAGGATTCGCTAAATCATCCCAGTCAGATGTCTGTCCAGCCTCTGTTTGAAGACTTCCATTGAAGGAGAACTCACCACTTCTCGTGGCAGCCTGTTCCACTCATTGATCACTCTAACTGTCAAAAAGTTTTTTCTAATATCTAATCTGTGTCTCTTCCCATTCAGTTTCATCCCATTGCTTCTAGTCTTTCCTTGTGCAAATGAGAATAAAGTTGATCCTTCTACAATGTGACAGCCCTTTAGATATTTGTAGACAGCTATTAAGTCTCCTCTCAGTCTTCTCTTTTGCAAACTAAACATTCCCAAATCCTGCAACCTTTCCTCATAAGACAGGGTTTGCAGACCGGTCACCATTCTGGTCACCATTCTTATAATACACAGGGCAGAGCTAGAAAAGTATATATAATACACAGGGCAGAGCTAGAAAGGTATATAATACACAGGGCAGAGCTAGAAAGGTATATATAATACACAGGGCAGAGCTAGAAAAGTATATATAATACCCAGGGCAGAGCTAGAAAGGTATATATAATACACAGGGCAGAGCTAGAAAAGTATATATAATACACAGGGCAGAGCTAGAAAGGTATATATAATACACAGGGTAGAGCTAGAAAGGTATATATAATACCCAGGGCAGAGTTAGAAAAGTATATATAATACACAGGGCAGAGCTAGAAAGGTATATATAATACCCAGGGCAGAGCTAGAAAGGTATATATAATACCCAGGGCAGAGCTAGAAAGGTATATATAATACACAGGGCAGAGCTAGAAAGGTATATATAATACCCAGGGCAGAGCTAGAAAGGTATATATAATACACAGGGCAGAGCTAGAAAGGTATATATAATACCCAGGGCAGAGCTAGAAAGGAATATATAATACACAGGGCAGAGCTAGAAAGGTATGTATAATACACAGGGCAGAGCTAGAAAGGTATATATAATACACAGGGCAGAGCTAGAAAGGTATATAATACACAGGGCAGAGCTAGAAAGGTATATATAATACACAGGGCAGAGCTAGAAAAGTAGCTAGACAGGGCAGAGCTAGAAAGGTATCTATAATAGCCAGGGCAGAGCTAGAAAAGTATTT
Source organism: Dendrobates tinctorius (assembly GCF_039654945.1). Lineage (NCBI taxonomy): Eukaryota > Metazoa > Chordata > Amphibia > Anura > Dendrobatidae > Dendrobates > Dendrobates tinctorius. The sequence goes on from NW_027361837.1 coordinate 7,759, forward strand.
ATAATACCCAGGGCAGCGCTAGAAAGGTATATATAATACACAGGGCAGAGCTAGAAAAGTATATATAGTACCCAGGGCAGAGCTAGAAAGGTATATATAATACACAGGGCAGAGTTAGAAAAGTATATATAATACACAGGGCAGAGCTAGAAAGGTATATATAATACACAGGGCAGAGCTAGAAAAGTATATATAATACACAGGGCAGAGCTAGAAAGGTATTTATAATACACAGGGCAGAGCTAGAAAGGTATATATAATACACAGGCAGAGCTAGAAAGGTATATATATACTAGCTATGAACCCGTTCTACGCCCGGGTGGCGAGCATTTTTATTGGTATATGGTCTCCCATCCTGGTATGTGCTGCCATCCTCCTATCCTGGTATGCATGGCACCCCTCATTCCTATCCAGGTATGCATGGTACCCTCACCCCCCCAATCCTGGTATGCATGGCACCCCATTCTTCATCCTGGTATGCATGGTCCCCTCACCCCCCCAATCCTGGTATGCATGGCACCCCTCATTCCTATCTTGGTATGCATGGTACCCTCACCCCCCCCCAATCCTGGTATGCATTGCACCCCATTCTTCATCCTGGTATGCATGGTCCCCTCACCCTCTATCCTGGTATGCATGGTCCCCTCACCCCCAATCCTGGTATGTATGGCCCCCTCACCCCCTATCCTGGTATGCATGGCCCCCTCACCCCTTATCCTGGTATGCATAGTCCTCTCATCCCCCCAATCCTGGTATGCATGGTACCCCTCACCCCCCAATCCTGGTATGCATGGTACTCCCTCATCCCAATCCTGGTATGCATGGTACTCCCTCATCCCTATCCTGGTATGCATGGTCCCCTCACCCCCTATCTTGGTATGCATGGTACCTCTCATCCCCCAATCCTGGTATGCATGGTACTCCCTCATCCCTATCCTGGTATGTATGGTCCCCTCACCCCCTATCCTGGTATGCATGGCCCCCTCTCCCCTTATCCTGGTATGCATGGTCCTCTCATCCCCCAATCCTGGTATGCATGGTACCCCTCACCACCCAATCCTGGTATGCATGGTACTCCCTCATCCCAATCCTGGTATGCATGGTACTCCATCATCCCTATCCTGGTATGCATGGTCCCCTCACCCCCTATCTTGGTATGCATGGTACCTCTCATCCCCCAATCCTGGTATGCATGGTACTCCCTCATCCCTATCCTGGTATGTATGGTCCCCTTACCCCCTATCCTGGTATGCAGGGTACCCCTCCATCCCCCAATCCTGGTATGCATGTTACTTCCTCATCCCTATCCTGGTATGCATGCTCCTCTCACCCCCTTCCTGGTATGCATGGTACTTCTCATCCCCCAATCCTGGTATGCATGGTCCTCTCACCCCCCCTAGCCTGGTATGCATGATCCCCTCATCACCTATCCTGGTATGCATGGTACTCCCACATCCCCCGATGCAGGTCTGAGGAGTGTGGGATTGTGCTGCCGTAATTGGCGCCCGATTTCGGCACCACAACCCGCCGTCTCCTGATTTCACGGCGAATACCCCAGTAATCTTTTGTGCCTGCTGTGATGACAGGAGAGGGCGGGTGGTTGGTCCAGAATCGGCGCCTGCGCATTCCTCTTTCCGGCGCCATTGTCTTGAAGACACACTGCAGTGTGTCTTCCCCAAAATGGCGCCGGAAAGCGCGCACTGCGCATGCGCCGCTTCCGGAGCAACAACCTGCCCTCTCCTGTCATCACAGCAAGACGCAAGACCCCGCGGCCACACCGAATCGGTAAGGTGTTGTGCCGGGGCGGGGGGTGCGTCTACCGCAATCTCCGGGGGGGTGCGTCTTCCGCGATCTCCTGGGGGGGGTGTCACTCTGCCTGGAGCCAGACTGCGCGCGCTTGCGCAGTGTATAAAGGCGTCGGACAGAGTGACGCTTAACCCGTTATAGTATAGATAATACCCAGGGCAGAGCTAGAAAGCTATATATAATACCCAGGACAGAGCTAGAAAAGTATATATAATACACAAGGCAGAGCTAGAAAAGTCTTTCCTTTCCTTGTGCAAATGAGAATAAAGTTGATCCTATAGAATCATATATAATCATATATAAAAGTATATATAATACACAGGGCAGAGCTAGAAAGGTATATATAATACACAGGACAGAGCTAGAAAAGTATATATAATACACAAGGCAGAGCTAGAAAAGTCTTTCCTTTCCTTGTGCAAATGAGAATAAAGTTGATCCTATAGAATCATATAGAATCATATATAAAAGTATATATAATACACAGGGCAGAGCTAGAAAGGTATATATAATACACAGGGCAGAGCTAGAAAAGTATATATAATACCCAGGGCAGAGCTAGAAAGGTATATATAATACACAGGGCAGAGCTAGAAAAGTATATATAATACACAGGGCAGAGCTAGAAAAGTATATATAATACACAGGGCAGAGCTAGAAATGTATATATAATACACAGGGCAGAGCTAGAAAAGTAGCTAGACAGGGCAGAGCTAGAAAGGTATCTATAATAGCCAGGGCAGAGCTAGAAAAGTATTTATAATACCCAGGGCAGCGCTAGAAAGGTATATATAATACACAGGGCAGAGCTAGAAAAGTATATATAATACCCAGGGCAGAGCTAGAAAGGTATATATAATACACAGGGCAGAGCTAGAAAAGTCTATATAATACACAGGGCAGAGCTAGAAAGGTATATATAATACACAGGGCAGAGCTAGAAAGGTATATATAATACAGAGGGCAGAGCTAGAAAAGTATATATAATACACAGGGCAGAGCTAGAAAAGTATATATAATACACAGGGCAGAGCTAGAAATGTATCTATAATACACAGGGCAGAGTTAGAAAAGTATAATACCCAGGGCAGAGTTAGAAAGGTATATATAATACCCAGGGCAGAGCTAGAAAGGTATATATAATACACAGGGCAGAGCCAGAAAGGTATATATAATACACAGGGCAGAGCTAGAAAGGTATCTATAATAGCCAGGGCAGAGCTAGAAAGGTATATATAATACCCAGGGCAGCGCTAGAAAGGTATATATAAAACCCAGGGCAGAGCTAGAAAGGTATATATAAAACACAGGGTAGAGCTAGAAAGGTATATATAATACCCAGGGCAGAGCCAGATAGGTATATATAATACACAGGGCAGAGCTAGAAAGGTATATATAATACACAGGGCAGAGCTAGAAAGGTATGTATAATACACAGGCAGAGCTAGAAAGGTATATATATATATATATATATATATATATATATATATATATAAAATACCCAGGGCAGAGCTAGAAAAGCATATTAATACACAGGGCAGAGCTAGAAAAGCATATTAATACACAGGGCAGAGCTAGAAAGGTATATATAATACCCAGGGCAGAGCTAGAAAAGCATATTAATACACAGGGCAGAGATAGAAAGGTATATATATACTAGCTATGAACCCGTTCTACGCCCGGGTGCGAGCATTTTTATTGGTATATGGTCTCCCATCCTGGTATGTGCTGCCACCCTCCTATCCTGGTATGCATGGCACCCCTCATTCCTATCCAGGTATGCATGGTACCCTCACCCCCCCAATCCTGGTATGCATGGCACCCCATTCTTCATCCTGGTATGCATGGTCCCCTCACCCCCCCAATCCTGATATGCATGGCACCCCTCATTCCTATCTTGGTATGCATGGTACCCTCACCCCCCCCCAATCCTGGTATACATTGCACCCCATTCTTCATCCTGGTATGCTGTAAAATAATGCTTATCCTGTAAAATACTCAGGGCTAGTTACCAGATAAAAATATAGTGGTTTATTTGGATTCTTCCATCAAAGAAAGGTTATTACAGAAAAACATAAAAATAGATGAAAGAGAGATTGTCCATTAGTTCATAGCAAAAGCTTTTCATCTTCATTCTCTGAGATCCCACATGGCAAATGGCCTCTGTCTCTCTTAGGCTTCTTCGTAGTAAAGTAACATACCAGTTGTTCAGTTATGTCATCTTGCGTCTGTGTCTCATGATGGTGAGGGAAGGAGCGACCTCTACAGTTAGCCATGAATTATATACGTCTCCTAAAGCACGTGGTCTCTACATATATGGAGCTGTCTTTCTACCATGAGCCAAGCTTAAAAATAGCCTATGTCATTTCAGCTAGTAATGTACAGAACTGGGTGTAATAAGAAATATTTAACGGATTATTAATATTTAACAATTCCCCCTTTTGAGGGAGACAGACATTAATTGGAACCCTCAAAATATAACAAGATCTTCTTTCTTCTTCTTCTTTGACAAAATAATTTAATATCAATAATAATAATAATAATAATAATATCAGATTACCGTTATAAGTACTCAATGACATAATTGATGTGAATTCATTCCCTATTCTATACCAAATCTGGTAATTTTCCTATCCTATAATATCACAGCGTACCATAGCAATCAGTAATATCCATATAATTATTATCAGAATTTGTACCATATATAGATTTTAATGTTTGAAATAATAAACCAATAATAAGTGATAATACATTATTATCCATATTTTTTCATGTGATAGAACATTTTTTTATGTCATAGGTGTAGTTACCTTTTTCAACCCATAGGTGTCACTGTGTTTTATGTAACCAGTGTTATCATCTTTATTAATAAGGAATATATTTATTATACTAATAATATGTAGGAATGTAAAGCCATGAACCAAAATAAGAATATATGAGTGAGCGAATGAATAAAAGAATTGTTGCATATAACTCAGAAGTGAAACATTTCCTTTGTAATAAAACCATATCATTGCTATATTTAATGAAGCAATATTCTCAGTAGATATTACTTTACTAAATATTGGTGAAAGAATTAAAAATAATGAAAAATAAGAATAAAAATAAGGCCTTTATGTTGATGCAGAGTAGTTATGTCTTCAGTAACATATACCCTTAATATTTCCATGATCTGGACTATTTCATAATTGTCATAAACTTGTGTTACCAAAATATTCAAATTATGCAACTTTGCATGTATTACTCCTCTTACTGTAAAGAAATGACTCTTTATAATATTTAATGTTATTATACCCAATACTTATACAATGGTACCTTATTCAATCAATCAATCAATCAATCAAATTTATTATCGCCAAGTACATATTACATATATACAAGGAATTCTTTGTGGCAAAGAGGCAACATAATATATAACAACAGATACAACAAGTAACATCTAACAAGACAGATACAGTATATAGTCTACACATGACGATTTAATTGTTGAACAGAGAGTGGATAGAAGCTGTTCATATGGCGGTTGGTACTGCATTTGGGGACTCTGAAGCGACGTCCTGAAGGGAGTAGTTGGAATGAGGAGTGTCCCGGGTGAGAGGGATCGGATGAAATTTTCAATGCGTGGGATCGAATACTCTTATCATAAAGATCCTGGATTTTAGGCAGGGGGGAGCCTATAATTCTCTCTGCTGTTCTGAAAGTCCTTTGTAAGCGGAGTTTGTCATGCGCAGTGGCTCCCCCATACCAGACTATCAGAGAGGAACAAATCACAGATCTGATGACAGCATTAAAGAATAAGATCAGCAGATTCTTAGACAAACCATATCTTTTCAGCTGACGCAGGAAGAACATCCTCTGTTGTGCTTTTCTTATAACAGCATCCACGTTTTTCCCCCATTTAAGATCATGAGAGATGATAACACCAAGGAATTTGGTCTCTGTGACCCTAAGAACCACTTCGTCATGGATGTAGATTGGAAGTATCTCATGTTGATCTTTCCTAAAATCCACAACCATCTCAGCAGTTTTTTTAGTGTTGAGTACAAGATTATTGGCTTTACACCAGTCACATATTCTTTCCACCTCACTCCGATACAAGTCTTCAGCATTTCCCCTGATGAGACCAATCAGTGTCATATCATCGGCAAATTTCAAGATTTTTACTGAGTCTGCTGAAGAGATGCAATCATTCGTATAGAGAGAAAACAGTAACGGGGACAAAACACACCCCTGAGGTGCCCCGATGTTTGTGACCAAGGTGTCCGAAGTGAATGGTCCAACTTTTACACTCTGTATCCTGGCTGTCAGGAAGTTATAAATCCACAAGCATAAGTTGAGAGGGACTCCAAGAGCTACCATTTTCTTATGAAGTAAATTCGGATCAATGGTATTGAACGCTGAGCTAAAGTCCATGAAAAGAATCCGGACATATGAGTGCCGTTCATCTGTATGATCCAAAATGTACTTCAGTGCCAGATTGACAGTGTCGTTTGCCGAACGATTCTCCTTATAGGCAAACTGAAGCGGGTCCCATAGCTTCTGCGTGAATTTTATCAGGTGGGACATCATAATTCTTTCGAAGACTTTCATAGCTACAGATGTGAGTGCTACTGGTCTATAGTCGTTCAACTCAGAGGATCCCACTTTCTTGGGGACAGGGATAATTGTGGAATTTTTCCAACACTGAGGTACAACGCACTCTTTCAGTGACACATTGTATATATTTGTCGGTATAGGGGCAAGCTGGGTAGCACATACTTTCAGACACATTGGAGATACACCATCAGGGCCAGGTGCCTTTTTGACCTTAAGTCCCTTCAGGATGCGTATCACCTCTGCCTCGGAGATCACTACTTGGGTGTTGCACAATGAATGATCTTTATATGAACAGACTGAGGAGCTTAGAGATGAATAGCCACTGTGTGTAGAGCTTGCCTCAAATCTGCAGTAGAATTCATTTAACTCTGCTGCCAGACTTCTGCTGGGGTTCACTATAGTGGGGTGGCTTTTATAATTGGTGACCTCTCTTAATCCTCTCCATGCAGATCTAGTATCTTTTGATGAGAACCTTTCCTCCAGAATCTTTGCATACTCGTGTTTGGCTAACTTGATCTCTTTAGATAGCGAGTTCCTAAGTTTCTTGAATTCAGTAATATCGCCTGCTTTATAAGCCTCCTCTTTTCTCTTACGGATCAACCTGACTTTATTTGTAAACCACGGCTTGTTGTTTCCCCGAAAGTGGATAGATTTGGATGGAATAAACGTGTCTTCACAAAAACGGATATATGAGGACACTGCATCAACCCATTCATCCAGACCCGAGCATGTTTCCTGGAATACCTCCCAGTCCGTGCATTCAAAGCATGCTTGCAGTTGCAATTTTGCCTCCTCAGACCATGTCTTCTTTGTATAAACTGTAGGTTTGGATGTTTTCAACCTTTGCCTGTAGGCTGGAATTAAATGAATTAGACAATGATCTGAAAAGCCCACTGCTGCTCTCCTCACTGCCCTGTAGGCCCCTTTTAAGACAGTATAGCAGTGATCAAGCGTATTGTTCTCTCTCGTGAAGCAGTTTATATGTTGAGTAAATTTGGGGAGATCCAGGTTGAGTTTTCCTTTGTTAAAGTCCCCCATTACGATCACAAATGCTTCAGGAGATCCTTTCTCCCATTCTGATATTTTGCAAGCTAATTCACCAATAGCAGCTTTAACAGATGCTTGAGGGGGAATATATACTGCAACCAGAACCATAGATGAAAACTCTCTTGGAGCGTAAAATGGTCTACAATTGAGTGCAAGGTACTCTAGATCTGGAGAGCAACCTTTTCCCAGTATGTTAACATCACAGCACCAGCTAGTGTTGATGTAGAGACATACCCCACCCCCCCTTTGTTTACCTGAAGCTACACAATCACGGTCAGCTCTGTAGATAACAAAACCAGGTAGATCCAGACTACAATCAGGGATGGTGTCATTCAACCAGGTCTCAGTAAAACAAAGAGCAGCTGAATTGGCCATATCAGATCTCATGTTACAAAGTAAGTTCAGTTCCTCCATTTTGTTAGATAAGGAACGGACATTAGCCAAGTGGAGTGAAGGAAGAGCTGTTCTGAACCCTCTCCTCCGAAGGCGTGCCAGGACTCCTCCTCTCCTACCTCTCTTGCAGTACACCTCCACAGGTTTCACAGAAGTAATGGAAGTAATTTCTATTTGTTCTTTATTAAAATGTGTGAAGAAGAGGTATTCATCAAATGTGATGATGTAGTCAGGATCAAAAACATATTTTTCCCCCTTAATACCAAAAAATATTGTTTCATGAAATAATTCATTTATCATAACCAAAATTAAAAATAATTAATGTATAAATTATGTGAATTTATACTTGCTTATACCATTATTTGTCTGAAGATGTGTAACCATCAAAATTAATTTGAATATCATAAAATTATCCTTTGGAAAAATTAATTTGCATAAACCATTTTGATGTGCGATTGCACTTTGCACTTATCCACTATTAACTAAATCAAGAAATAATTACTATAGAAATATAGAAATATATGTTGTGTAGATAATATTTCATTATATATCCTAATATTCTAATAATTTAACTGATCTGCATATTTCTCCTAAAGATAAAAGCTTTTGAGGGTTTTTTTTTTTTTTTGTTTTTTTTTTCTTTCTCTCATGCATTCAGGATCCTGAGGCCTCACAAACGTATCACATTACTCGCTCAGCAGCTGCTTATACACTCAGTCACTGTCGCTCAGACTGTGTCACATATTTAAGTTTAAACCAAATACCTCACATACGAAGGTGTGATGAATACACGTATTTTAACCCAAATTATCCTAATTATCAATGCATTATAAACTATTTAAATTTAGTCTTAATATTTCTTTGAATATTCCCCAAATACACATGGCATAAATATATGTATATGTATAGCTATACTTGACATTTAGGCCTGGAAAAAAAATTCCATTGGTTTGCAAAAGTTAAGACCCCCTTAAAAATTCTTTTCGTAAAGAACATGGACCTAGTATACTGGTATTATTAGAACAAAGTTCAAATTTCACCTGCTATGGTTGTCATTCATGCCATGCAGTGAAGGCACACACACAGAACATATTTTAAAATGCAATTAGTTATTTTCTTTTAAGGGTTAGATATATAAAATCATGCAATTATTGCAACTTCCTGTGTAAATAAAGGCATAAATCCTTATAAGAGAATTTTTCCCGATTAAGTCCTGCTTTGAAATGAAAATTCTAAGGAAACATAAAAGATAAGGTTAATATCATATTCAGAATTCTAAATATTATTACTGATGTAGATTTTAATTTTCATTAAAAAGTACAGTTCTACTATTTCTACTTCTATAAACACTCTATATATACTGTATGAATATGTATATATCCACAAACCATAAAACTACAGGATTATACTCTATAAAATAATTACATATAACTCACTAATTGTATAACACTGTTACACAATATATATTACTTTTTTCCTAGCCAATTCCTACACCCATACTTATTTCTCTGCAAAAAATATCCTGAAAGGTTCTTGCCATTTTAAAGCTGATAGATTCTTGGAGCAGAGTATTCAGTTTACATGCCATGATGTCACTCACCACCTGTTTCTGTCTGTCAAATTCGGCCATCTTTGTTACAGAAAGAAGATCAGAACTTGGAATTTTCTAGGGTTTAAACTGTGAAGTTTTTTCGGTTCTCCTTTGCATCATTCCATATGGCTTAAAACAAACATGTGATTTTCTTTGTTCTTCATAGATTTGATTTTGGGGAAAACTCATTTTAGAAGGTTTTGCTAATGCAGGCTTCTGATAAGATTTTACTCTGCCTGTCTTCACAAAATTAGCACAATTTACTTTCCTTTCACGATTCTCGTGTTTTCTGGCAAAATCAAGGGATTGCGCACATTCAAACAAAGAATCTTTTTGTGACGCAATAACACGAGATGCAGGATTTAAAAACCAAAATTTGCTTACAAAACTCCTTATGAGGGACTGTGTTTTGACATTCTCACTCAGCATTCTATACAAACGTTCATATATGGACATGAACGTAAAAATACATTCCTTCCGACCAATCCTTAATTTTTGAAGAATATCAATATCTGGATGATTTTCATTTGATGAACAAAAAAATCAGAATTTTTAATCTGTCCTTATCAGTTAAATTCTCATGTGTTTCACCAGATAACTTTAAAGTCAATCTCCTAGCAAAATTTACAGGGATCCACATTTTGAACAACTGATTCTTCTCCTCGTTAGATAAATCAAATTTATCAACACAACTTTCAAAAACCTCAGAGTTTCTACAAACATGGATTGTATTATCATATGCAGGTATTATTTTGCATATCTTTAGCAAAGTTTTTCTTACTTTCCTTCGGATTTGGGCCTCTGATTCGTCTATTTTTAGTGGTACGTCTTTCCCTTGTACGTCCTCTACGTCAGTTCTGAAGTCTCCTCCTACTTCTCCATCATGTTCCATGTCTGCAAGGTCACCTTCAATAGCTGCTGCTACTTGTAACTGTTTCTCCACATTACAGTGAATCTCGGGAATATCACTATCCTCTACACAATCATTTTTGGATTTCTCTGACACAGATCTATGAAATATATCTACCATCTGTAGAATATTTTTTAATCTCTCTCTTTCTCTATTGAAGAATTTACAGTCTAACTTCTGATTCGCCAGTTCGCACTCAGCATATAATCTTAGCCATAATACTTCTGGATTAGACTTGTCTACAGACTTAAATTTCAATCTACTCTGCTTAGCAAGAGAATTAATTACATCCATTTCTCTTACCTTGAAATTTCTCAGCTTGTTCCTTTAATGGACAACGCTGGGCTCTTGTCTTCACACGTCTTGGCTTCAGCACGTCTGGCACTTTGGCACTTGTAGTACTTCTCAATCTATCTGGCAATTCTTACTTCTAGGTTCTGTCTGATTCTTGTAAGTAGTAGATTTCCTGATAACTTGCACATATGACGTTAGCAAAGTTCAATCCCCCTTTTGGGCAAGTGGAGGGAAATCCGCAAAAAAGTACAAAAATTCAGATCTGGCTGGCTCTCCAATGTAAAATAATGCTTATCCTGTAAAATACTCAGGACTAGTTACCAGATAAAAATATAGTGGTTTATTTGGATTCTTCCATCAAAGAAAGGTTATTACAGAAAAACATAAAAATAGATGAAAGAGAGATTGTCCATTAGTTCATAGCAAAAGCTTTTCATCTTCATTCTCTGAGATCCCACATGGCAAATGGCCTCTGTCTCTCTTAGGCTTCTTCGTAGTAAAGTAACATACCAGTTGTTCAGTTATGTCATCTTGCGTCTGTGTCTCATGATGGTGAGGGAAGGAGCGACCTCTACAGTTAGCCATGAATTATATACGTCTCCTAAAGCACGTGGTCTCTACATATATGGAGCTGTCTTTCTACCATGAGCCAAGCTTAAAAATAGCCTATGTCATTTCAGCTAGCAATGTACAGAACTGGGTGTAATAAGAAATATTTAACGGATTATTAATATTTAACATATGCATGGTCCCCTCAACCCCTATCCTGGTATGCATGGTCCCCTCACCCCCAATCCTGGTATGTATGACCCCCTATCCTGGTATGCATGGCCCCCTCACCCCTTATCCTGGTATGCATGGTCCTCTCATCCCCCAATCCTGGTATGCATGGTACCCCTCACCCCCCAATCCTGGTATGCATGGTACTCCCTCATCCCAATCCTGGTATGCATGGTACTCCCTCATCCCTATCCTGGTATGCATGGTCCCCTCACCCCCTATCTTGGTATGCATGGTACCTCTCATCCCCCAATCCTGGTATGCATGGTACGCCCTCATCCCTATCCTGGCATATATGGTCCCCTCACCCCCTATCCTGGAATGCATGGCCCCCTCACCCCTTATCCTGGTATGCATGGTCCTCTCATCCCCCAATCCTGGTATGCATGGTACCCCTCACCACCCAATCCTGGTATGCATGGTACTCCCTCATCCCAATCCTGGTATGCATGGCACGCCATCATCCCTATCCTGGTATGCATGGTCCCCTCACCCCCTATCTTGGTATGCATGGTACCTCTCATCCCCCAATCCCGGTATGCATGGTACTCCCTCATCCCTATCCTGGTATGGATGGTCCCCTCACCCCCTATCCTGGTATGCAGGGTACCCCTCCATCCCCCAATCCTGGTATGCATGGTCCTCTCACCCCACTAGCCTGGTATGCATGATCCCCTCATCACCTATCCTGGTATGCAGGGTACTCCCTCATCCCCCGATCCAGGTCTGAGGAGTGTGGGATTGTGCTGCCGTAATTGGCGCCCGATATCGGCACCACAACCCGCCGTCTCCTGATTTCACGGCGAATACCCCAGTAATCTTTTGTGCCTGCTGTGATGACAGGAGAGGGTGGGTTGTTGGTCCGGAATCGGCGCCTGCGCACTCCTCTTTCCGGCGCCATTGTCTTGAAGACACACTGCAGTGTGTCTTCCCCAAAATGGCGCCGGAAAGCGCGCACTGCGCATGCGCCGCTTCCGGAGCAACAACCTGCCCTCTCCTGTCATCACAGCAAGACGCAAGACCCCGCGGCCACACCGAATCGGTAAGGTGTCGTGCCGGGGCGGGGGGTGCGTCTTCCGCGATCTCCTGGGGGGTGCGTCACTCTGCCTGGAGCCAGACTGCGCTAGAAAAGTATATATAATACACAGGGCAGAGCTAGAAAGGTATATACATATAATACCCATGGCAGAGCTAGAAAGGTATATATAATACACAGGCAGAGCTAGAAAGGTGTATATATATATATAATACCCAGGGCAGATGTGACGTATACTGACCACGGGTAGGCTACGTCCGAGAGTGGACCCTCTGGATCGCGGCATCGGAGCTCCCAGGGGCGAGCGCGCCAGGTGGTGCCGACCCCTATACAGGGGCCGTTAGGGGCAGGCCCTCGGAAGAAAGATGCCGCGACTGCTAGACCCAAGAGGGACGGCTCAAAAGACTGAGTGAGGGGTGCAGGACTGAGCACGGAATGAAGAAGGGAGTAGGAAGCACAGAGTAGGCGCAGGACGGTAACACGGAGTATAGGACTGGGCACTGGGGTGCAGAACGGAGACACGGAGTACTGGACGGGGCACTGGAGCACCGGACAGAGACACGGAGTACAGGACTGGGTACTGGAGTACAGGACGGAGACACGGAGTACTGGACGGGGTACTGGAGTACAGGACGGAGACATGGAGTACTGGACGGGGCACTGGAGTACAGGACAGAGACACGGAGTACAGGACTGGGCACTGGAGTGCAGGACGGAGACACGGAGTACTGGACGGGGCACTGGAGTACAGGACAGAGACACGGAGTACAGGACAGAGAGTGAGAAGGGAAAACCCCTAAACACTGGGCCAGGATACCGTAGGAAAGGCTCACGATAATCGGGCGTCTCCACCATGTTGGAGACGCCTGATATACCCGGTGCTGCCGGCTGATTGGACGCCTAGGCTTCTGGGCGGGCGCTCAAGGGTTAAGAGACCTGGAGAGAGCACACCCGCGGCCTAAGGCCTAAGGAGGAGGAGGCGGGCACAGAGCGAGCGCCGGTGAGTATAGGCGGCGGCAGGCCCCGCTGCTGCTGGGGCGGCGACGGCTACCGCCGCCGACGTGACAGTTCCCCACCTTTACGTCTCCCTCTCCTGAGGTTAGATAAAAATTTCCTTAATAGAAGAGGAGCATTAACATTCTCCCTGGGTTCCCAGGATCTCTCTTCGGGACCAAAACCCTTCCAATCAATGAGGTAGAGAGTGCGCCCCCCGAACTCTTTTCACGGCAAGAATTTCTTTCACCTCAAAGACGTCATCGGCCCCTACTGGCTGAGGAGAAGGAGGTGGGACTGAGTGAATCCGATTCAGAACAACAGGCTTAAGGAGCGAGACATGGAAGGCGTTAGGGACCCGAAGCGAAGCCGGCAACTTCAATTTATAAGCCACGTTGTTAATGCGTCCCAAAACCTCGAACGGACCGGTGTACCGAGGACCTAGTTTGTAAGACGGTATCTTCAAACGAATATACTTAGTTGACAGCCAAACTTTGTCGCCAGGTTGGTATGGCGGAAGGTCCCTGCGGCTCTTGTCTGCATGTCTCTTAATCCGGATACTGGATCTTTTAAAGTTCCTCTCTGGTCTCCTTCCAGACTTGAGAAAATTCGGTAGCGAGGGCATCTGCTGCGGGAACACCAGAGGGCGTAGAGAGAGGTAGTGGAACACCTCGATCGGAGACAATTCGTTGAGGAAGCCCGTGAAGCTTAAAGATCTGGTGTATGAAGACCTTGGCTAGCTCAGAGGCCGTAGGCAACCCGGACAGCGAGATGAAATGGGCCATCTTGGAGAAGCGATCGACCACTACTAAGATGGTAGTGCACCCGGAAGAGCATGGTAGATCGGTGATGAAATCCATACCAATCTGTCGCCAAGGGGCTTCAGGAAGAGGCAGAGGGTGGAGCAGCCCGGACGGCAGACTTCTTGGTACCTTGTTCAGGGCACAAGTCATGCAGGAGGCTATATAATCGGTCACATCTTGGCGAAGGGATGGCCACCAGTAGTAGCGTGAAAGGAGGCTGAGGGTTTTCTTGAGCCCAACGTGACCCGCAACCTTGGAGGAATGCCCCCAATCCAGGACCTCCGACCTCATTCTGCGGGACGAAGGTTTTGCCTGGCGGAATGGGAGAGCGCGTCACGGGGGCCACGGTGATAACTTTGGCAGGGTCAATGATGTGAGACGAACCCTCCTCAACCTCAGGTGACTGTAGGGATCTGGACAGAGCGTCTGCCTTGATGTTTCTGTCCCCAGGCCGAAAATGAATTTTGAAGTCAAACCGGGAGAAATATAGCGACCACCTGGCTTGCCTGGAGTTGAGTCTTTGCACGGACTGAAGATACGCCAAATTCTTGTGGTCCGTGAAGATTACGAAGGGATGAACTGCCCCTTCTAAAAGATACTGCCACTCCCCCAGAGCCATCTTAATGGCCAGTAATTACCGGTCTCCAATTGCATAATTACATTCTGCGGGAGAGAATGATTTAGAGAAGTACCCACAAGGTACCACTTGACCCGAAGTTGTCCGCTGAGAAAGGACCGCTCCCGCACCAGTAGAAGAGGCACCCACCTCTAGGATGAAGGGCCTATTGACTAACGGCCGATGTAAAATCGGAGCGGAAGCAAAGGACTGTTTCAAGACAAGAAAGGCCTCTTCAGCCTCTGGAGTCCAGGCATTTGGTTTGGTCCCTTTTTGGGTCAACGCAGAGATGGGCTTAGTCACAGAAGAGAAGACGGGAACGAACTGTCGGTAGTAATTCACAAACCCCAGGAACCGTTGGATGGCTTTGACTACCATACAGCCAGGTCTACTGAGAGACAAGCTGGGCCTTGTTGGCGTGGACCTCCAACTCTCCACCTGGATCCTTAACTACCTCACAAACCGACCTCAGTTTGTAAAGGTTCAGGACAGTGTGTCAGACACGGTGATCTGCAATACAGGGGCACCTCAAGGTACAGTTCTTGCCCCTTTTCTCTTCACACTGTACACTGCGGATTTTAAGTGCAACTCATCTAGCTGCTACTTGCAGAAGTATTCTGATGACTCTGCAATAGTAGGCCTCATCACAGGAGGAGATGAAAGAGAGTACAGAGATACCAAGCTTTTGTGGAGTGGTGTCAGAGGAACCACCTTAGGATTAATTCCAGGAAGACCAAGGAATTGGTGGTAGACTTTCGCAAGGGAAAAAATCCACCAGTAGTGGTGAACATTAAGGGAAATGACATTGAGATAGTCGACACCTATAGGTACCTTGGTGTGATCCTCAATAATAAGCTTGACTGGGCCCATTACTTGGATGCAGTGTACAAGAAGGGCCACAGTTGGCTTTATATGCTCAGAAGGCTGAGAGCCTTCGGAGTTAGAGGGGCACTCCTTGCATCCTTCTTCAACTCTGTTGTGGCATCAGTCATTTTCTTTGGTGTGGCATGCTGGGGTAATGGCATATCAACCAGGGACAGGAATAGGCTGGACAAACTGATTAGATGGGCCAGCTCTGTCCTGGGATGCCCCCTTGATCCAGTTCAGGAAGTAGGCGACAGGAGGATACTGGCCAAGGTGAGCTACATGGTGCAGAATGATTCCCATCCCATGCATGAGACCGTGACAAAGATGTGCAGTACTGTCAGTGACCGTTTGCTTCATCCTAAATGTGAGAGGGAGCGCTATCGAAAGTCCTTCCTTCCTGCTGCAGTTAGGCTGTATAACCAGCACTGTCCAAAACAGAGAACGACCCAAACAGTGAACTGATAGATCCAAAGTTGGTGATAGTCCGGTTATATCTTTTTTTCGTATATGTACCTACCTACTGTCAATGTAATGCCTTTATGCATCTGTATCTGTACTTGTTCCTGCCTTGCTGCTGTAATGCTCTGAATTTCCCCATGGTGGGACGATTAAAGGATTATCTTATCTTATATAATACCCAGGGCAGAGCTAGAAAGGTATCTATAATGCCCAGGGCAGAGCTAGAAAAGTATATATAATACACAGGGCAGAGCTAGAAAGGTATATATAATACCCAGGGCAGAGCTAGAAAAGTATATATAATACACAGGGCAGAGCTAGAAAGGTATCTATAATACCCAGGGCAGAGCTAGAAAAGTATATATAATACACAGGGCAGAGCTAGAAAGGTATATATTGTGGTACAGTAAAGGGTGTTTTACTGGATGGAAGATATGTTTCTCCCAGCAGATTAATGTTTGGCTGGGTTTTTCCCTAAAGACGGGACCTGCGATGATGTCAGGGTCACGTGATCAGCCCATGTGGTGTCTACCTCACTGGTGGGAGGGGTTAGGCCCTATGTAATGGAGGTTGGTAATTACCACAGTGTGAGTGTGTTTCTGAAAGCTACAGGAACTTGTGTGGACTCAGCCTGAAGCTTGTATACTGGATTCCCGTGTTGCAGGACTATCGCAGCAAGACTCGGAAGAACCCTGGGAATCGCACCTGGTGGATGCTGCAGGACCTGGCAGCCGCTTAGTTACGCCCGTCCCGTGCAAGGGGTGAGTCTGGGACCAGTGGTTCTCCAAGCTGGAGTTTGTTTTTGGTTTTCCCTATGTTTTGTTAAGCTGCTGGTTACTGAGTGACATTAAAACCACTGGAATTGGACTTTATGCCTGTGTGTTGCCTCGTTACTGCTGCCCGGCTATTGCCTACCAGAGCGAATCCCTGCAATTGGTGGACTGAATGCGGGCAGAAGCAGTGAGGCCAGGTTGTTTTTCTTATTTTTGATTTGTACCCCAGCCTATGTCCTGGGTGAAACGAGTGGCAGAGACCCAGGCGGGGAACTTCCCAGAATTGGAGGCCACGGTAAAAACGCTCATAGAGGCCATGCTACAGCAGCAGCAGGATATGCAGCAGCAGGCTACACAGCAGCAGCAGGCTATGCAGCAGCAACAGGAGGCCATGCGGCAGCAGCAACAGGAGGCCATGCGACAGCAGGCTATGCAGCAGCAGCAGGAAACCAATCAGCTGTTGATACAGCATATCACGGCAGCGCAGACAAAAGGAGCTGACCGGGGAATCCATGAGTTATGAAAAGCGGTTTGTATAGCGATTCCCAAGATGGAGAAATCGGACGATGTGGAGGCATACCTGGAGATGTTCGAAGGCGTCGCTGAGAGAGAGAAGCTACCCCGGGACCACTGGGCGGATGTCCTCGCTCCGTTTCTGACCCCAGGACCTTTGAAGGCGTTTCAGGACCTACCCCCCAGAGCAAAGGGCGGACTACACGGTCGTCAAGGGTGAGATACTGGCTCGTCTTGGGGTAAATGTGTTAGTGCGGGCCCAGCGGGTACACCAGTGGGAGTTTACCCCCTCCAAGCCGGCCCGTTCCCAGTATTACGACCTGTTGCACCTGTTACAAAAGTGGTTGCAGCCTGAGGTGTTGTCCCCCACAGCCATGCTGGACCGCATAGTGACTGATAAATTTTGGAGGGCTTTGCCCCACTCCCTCCAGACATGGGTCGGACAGGCATCCCCTACTAATGCCATGCAGATGATAGACCTCATAGAAAGGTATGGGGCTACCAAAGAGCTACAGGGAGGGACCCCGCGGAAGGTAACAGGAAGGTTCCCTAAATCCCCACCCCTGGTTCGGCGAGCAAAGCCCAGGAAGGCCGCTCAGGACTTATCTGGGGAAGTAGGAGCTCCATAATATGCTGGCAGTGCCAGGAACAAGGTCATAGGAGAGCTGACTGCCCCCACCTGACTGAACCCATGGACACAAATTTTGGGTATCGCCAGTCCCACTATGCCGAACTGATGTGTGCAATGGGTACCCCGAAAGGTCCCAATATGGAACATTTTTTGTGGGGTGGAAGTGGAGGGCACCCCGGCTGTGGCCCTATTGGACTCAGGGAGTCTTGTAACCCTGGTACGAGCCAGTTGGATACACACCAGCGAGTATACGGGTCGGAAAATTGGGGTGTTGTGTATACATGGAGACTTAAAAGACTATCCCACCGCACTAGTGGTAATCATCACGCCAGTGGGGAGGCGGTGCCATGAGGTGGGGGTGATGACTAATTTACATTATGAAGTGATATTTGGAAGAGACTTTCCGTTATTTTCTGTGCTGTGGCCGTCTGTTGTCCCACCCACTGAGCAGCTGCCGGCACCAGAGGCAACCAGGTTACATTCTCCAGAAGTGGGGCATGAACCTGATGGCCCGGAGGAAGAAGTGCTGGCTGTAGGAATAACCTTCCCTTCAGTGGAGGAGGGGGAGAATTCTCCCAGGGAAGTATTGGCTGGAGAGGTGGAAGACTTGCCGCCGGGACCCGAGTTGTCAGACTTGAATGTATCAGGTGATAATTTTGGTACAGCGCAACTCTGAGACCTTACTTTAGCCTGGGCCAGAGAAAATGTACTGTTTGTCAATGGGGAACCCCAACAACCTGGGGCAGATACGGTGTGGCCGCGCTTTGAGTTGAACCAGGATTTGTTGTACCGAGTGGAGAAAATACGTGTGGAAATCGTAGAACAATTACTGGTACCTCAGACGTATCGCAGGCTGGTAATGGATTTAGCGCATGCGCATGTACTTGGGGGGCATTTGGGCCAAAACAAGACCCTCGACCGAATTCTGCAGTGATTTTACTGGCCCTGGCCCAGTAACATGAAGAAGTTAAACGGTACTGTAGCTCCTGTCCAGTATGCCAGGTAACCAGTCCCCAGCCTCACTTTCGGAGCCCTTTGGTGCCTTTGCCAATTATAGAGGTACCCTTCAAGAGAGTGGCCATGGTCCTGGTGGGGCCTCTCAATAAGTCGGCAAGGGGACACCAACACATTCTTGTAGTTCTAGATTATGCTACCCGATATCCTGAGGCCATTCCACTGCGCCACACATCAGCTAAGCTTACAGCAAAAGAACTCATGGGTATGTTTTCACGGGTGGGAATTCCGCAAGAGATTTTAACAGACCAGGGAACCCCCTTTATGTCAAAAAATTATGAAGGAACTCTACCGGTTGTTAAATGTTAAACAGTTGCGCACATCGGTCTATCATCCCCAAACAGATGGTCTGGTAGAAAGGTTCAATAAGACGCTGAAGAGCATGCTAAAAAAGGCAGTTTCCAAAGATGGGAAGGACTGGGATCTCTTATTGCCATATTTGATGTTTGCAGTACGGAAGGTGCCTCAGGCATCTACAGGGTTCTCGCCCTTTGAACTATTGTACGGCAGACATCCGCGAGTGTTATGAATGGGTCACCGAGGAGAAAAACAAAACAAGCTAAGTCACAGAAAACCAGAGAGGTTGGTAACTATGCAGATTGCAGATCCCTGATCCTAACCACACAACTAGCAGCAGCCGTGGAGCGTACCTACGATGGTCCTAGACGCTTCGTCACAGCCAGAGGACTAAATAAGCCTGAAGCAAGAAAAGGGGAAAACTAACTGCCCCAGAGCAGACCCCAAAGGAAAGACAGCCCCCACACATGTATTGATGGTGAAACAAGATGAAAGCACAAACACAGGCAGGAAAATAGGCTGAGCAAACGATGGGGCCCAAACTAACTAGAAAGGATAGGAAAGGAAAGACACTGTCTGCAATCTGCAAAAAACCCTACAAAAATAAAGTCCAACACTTCTGATAGCAAAATGAACCCTGAAGTCACTAGACTTCTCCCTGTTATGATTGAGTCACCGTAGGAGGCAAAAACAGAAATGCTAGCTAAGTCCAGAAAACCAGAGAGGTTGGCAGCTATCGGATTGCAGACCCCTGAACCTATCAACACAACTAGCAGTAGCCGTGGGGGGTTCCTACGATGCCCTAGACCCCCTCGATCACAGCCGGAGAATTAAATAGCCTAAAGACAGAAAGGGAAATCTAAACTGCCCCAGAGCAGACCCCAAAGCAAAAGGCAGCCCCCCACATATAATGACGGTGAAGCAAGAAGAAAGAACACAACACAGACAGAAAGACTGAGCAAAGACGGGGCCCAAGCTAACTAGATAGGAAAGGACAGGAAGGCTGCTGTCTGCAATCCGTGAAAAACCCTATGAAAATAAGAGCCAACAGACTGACAGTGAAAAAGGCCCTGAAGACGCTAGGCTTCAAAAAGCTATGTCAGTACTCAGGAATATTCTGAAGACAGAGCAACCGGCAAAAGGAGATTCAGCTCACCCCAGCAGGGAATGGCAGAATCCAGAAAAGCAAGGCAAACAAAAACAAAACACAAATGCTAAAAGGCAAAGCAGAAAACTTAGCTTTAGAGGAGCAGGAATCAGACTGGTTTCCTAGAAGTCCACAGAGAAATCACTCGCAGGGCAGAAGGGCGTCAGCAGCCTTATATCCAGTCCATGACTCCACTCAGCCAGTCATCATCATTAGACTCAGGTGCCTGATAATCAGGCTCATTACCTTCCTTTACCAGAATAGGGAGTTCACCAGACCTCAGTGACGAAGGGGAAAATGAACTCACAACATCTCCCACTTTATCAGCACTCTGAAATATTCTGAGACAGAGCAAAAAGAGGCCAATCTAATAAGGGACAAAAAGCAAATTGGCAAATACAGATAAATAAGAGTGGAAATTTAGCGCAGCCCCAGCCGGGGCTGGCTGACAACACAAGAAACTGAATAGCCCAACAAAATCAAGTGTGAACATTAGCAGAAAAACTTCGCTTTAGATGACTGGAACAGAGCTGAAGACAAAGACCTGACAAGCCAGAAGGAATCACCAGCACCAGACTAGGGCGTCGGCTGTCTTAAATCCAGTCTGAGATTCCTGAGGTCCAATCGTCATCCACATTATCAGGTGGCAGATGTCTACTGATTAAATCAGCCTCACTACCTCCAGTTACCACCAGAGGGAGCCTGGAAGGAGAACTCACAACTGGTTTATCGGAAAATGAACTCACAACAGTACCCCCCTTGAGGAGGGGTCACTGAACCCTCATCCACGCCACCAGGCCGATCAGGATGGGCCCGGTGAAAAGCATGAACCAATCTATTGGCATGAATATCAGAGGCCGAGACCCAAGAATTATCCTCCTGGCCATAACCCTTCCATTTGACCAAATACTGGAGTCTCCGTCTAACCAAACGAGAATCCAAAATTTTCTCTACCTCATATTCCATATTGCCTTCAACCAACACAGGGTCAGGAGATGCTGCCATAGGAAACACTGGCTCAACAAACCTCTTCAACAGAGACTTGTGAAATACGTTATGGATCTTGAACGTAACTGGAAGAGCCAATCGAAAAGAAACAGGATTAAGAATCTCCAAAATCTTATAAGGTCCAATAAATCTTGGCTTAAATTTTGGAGATGCAACCTTCATAGGAATATTCTTAGATGACAACCAAACCATATCACCCACTTTAAACCGGGGACCAATGGTCCTATGCCGGTTGGAAAATTGCTGGGCCTTTTCCTGAGAGCGTGACAGCTTATCCACCACTTGGTCCCATATCTGCTGCATTCTCTCAACCACAGTGTCCACACCTGGGCAAGACGAAGATTCCACTTGCCCTGAAGAGAATCGAGGATGAAACCCAAAATTACAGAAAAAGGGTGACATCAAAGTGGCAGAACTAGCTCTATTGTTCAGTGCGAATTCGGCCAAGGGCAAAAATGAGACCCAATCATCCTGATCAAAAGATATAAAACATCTTAAATAAGACTTCAAGGTCTGATTTGTTCTCTCAGTCTGTCCATTGGTCTGGGGATGAAACGCGGAGGAGAAGGATAACTGAATACCCAGATTGGAACAAAAGGCTTTCCAGAATCTGGAAACAAACTGGACTCCTCTGTCGGACACAAAGTTCTCAGGAATCCCATGTAACCGAACCACCTGTTGTAAAAACAAGGGCACCAACTCAGCGGAAGATGGCAATTTTGGGAGTGGTACGAGATGGACCATCTTCGAAAATCTATCACAAATCACCCAGATAACAGTCATTCTCTGAGAGACAGGAAGATCAGAAATAAAATCCATTGAGATATGGGTCCATGGACTCTTGGGCACTGGCAGGGGCATCAGCAACCCACTAGAACGAGAACAGGGTTTAGACCGAGAACAAGTCCCACAGGACAGTACAAAAATTCCTAACGTCACGAGTAGTGTTGAGCGATACCTCCCGATACTGAAAAATATCGCATCGGAATGGATCGGCCGATCTAAAAAAAGTATCGGGTATCGCCGATTCCGATCCCGGAAGTCCCATTCAAGTCAATGGAACTGAAATATCGGAATTAAAAAAAAACCTTTCTTTCCCTGTAGGTTAATTCTACATGAAGAAACACAACTAATAATAATGTAGAATGTATTGTGAGAGGTGTAGGAGACATTAACGCCATAGAGTTTTAGCCCAATCAAATGGAATAGCAGGAATTAAATTTTTTTTTTAAAGACGTTTGGAGTTACAAAGATATTTACTATGTTAACCTCTTTTATATTTTGTCAGATATGTATGTTTCACTACTTCCATGCTCTTCACCTTTTTTACTTCTCCCACACTTTCTCCTTCATCATCCTCAGCAGCATCTTTTTCATCAACTTCTTCTTCACCTTATTCATCTTCCTCTTCACCTTCTTCCTATTTAATTTTTATTTTACATTCTTCATATTCTTCTTATTCAGCTATTATTCTTCTTCATATTCAACTTCTTCAGCTTCTTCCTATTCTTCTTCATCATATTCTTATTTGTGTCAGGCATTCCTGTAGTTGTTATCTATAAAAGTTTGAAGATTACACCTTCCGTTCAGCCTGTGACAACAGATTTACAACAGGATTTGTCTGCGTTCAATTTGGCCTGCAGCAGCAGGCCTTTTCCAGGGGCATCACGAGGAGGAACGGACTCACCCCCATACACTGCTTAGTCTTCTTCTGCTTATAAATTAGATAATATCATTTGCTCTGATTTTTAGTCTTATGCTTAATGTTCTTCTGCTTTTGGTTTTTATGCTTCTTGGTCTTCTGTCTCTTGTTGTTCTGCATCTTGGTGGTTGTCTTCCTGTTCTTTGTCCTCTTGGTCATCTTCTTCAGGTTCATCTTTTAGGTATTCTTCTTTGTGGTCTTAAGGGTCGTCGTCTTCGCGGTCATTGTCAGGGAGATCCAGAGTGAGAATCAAAAACCATTTCCACAAGCTAGAACTTGGAAAAGTAGCAGAAGGTACAAGAAGGCTGAGGACCGGCCGAGAACCAGCTGACGGTACTGGAACCCGGAGGGGCAGCAGAATGAACAAGAGCCAATGGCACAACCATGGACCAGCTGACGTTGCTGGAACACGGTTACTAAGCAGGAGGTACCTGTGCTAAAAAGCACTACCAAGGACCAGCAGACGTTGCTGGAACTCGTATATCAAGAAGGAGGCACCTAGGCCAAAGGGACTGCTGAGAACCAGCTGACGGTACTGGAACCCGGAGGGGCAGCAGAATGAACAAGAGCCAATGGCACAACCGTGGACCAGCTGATGTTGCTGGAACACGGTTACTAAGCAGGAGGTACCTGTGCTCCAAAGCACTACCAAGGACCAGCAGACGTTGCTGGAACTCAGATACCAAGAAGGAGGCACCTAGGCCAAAGGCATTGCCGAGAACCAGCTGACGGTGCTGGAACCCGGATGGGTAGCAGAAGCTGCAAGAGCAAATGACACTAACGAGGACCAGCTGACGGTGCTGGAACCCGGAGGGGCAGCAGAATGTACAAGAGCCAATGGCACAACCATGGACCAGCTGACGTTGCTGGAACACGGTTACTAAGCAGGAGGTACCTGTGCTCCAAAGCACTACCAAGGACCAGCAGACGTTGCTGGAACTCGGATACCAAGAAGGAGGCACCTAGGCCAAAGGCACTGCCGAGAACCAGCTGACGGTGCTGGAACCCGGATGGGTAGCAGAAGCTGCAAGAGCAAATGACACTAGCGAGGACCAGCTGACGGTGCTGGAACCCGGAGGGGCAGCAGAAGGAACAAGAGCCAATGGGACAACCGTGGACCAGCTGACGTTGCTGGAACACGGTTTCTAAGCAGGAGGTACCTGTGCTAAAAAGCACTACCAAGGACCAGCAGACTTTGCTGGAACTCGGGTACCAAGAAAGAGGCACCTAGGCCAAAGGCTCTGCCGAGAACCAGCTGACGTTGCTGGAACTCGGATGGGTAGCAGAAGGTACCCAGGAAAAAAACAAAGTTGCAAGGCCGTGAGCCGGCCGCAGTTACCGAAACCCACAGTCCTACAGGGGGTGCTTGTCCTATTGGCACTACGGAACCAGCCTTTATTACCAGAACCCGCAGCCCACATAGGAAGCACCGAAACTGCAGGCACCATAGACTCGGCTAACCCGACCGCAGCACGACAGGACAACGTATTGGTGGCAAAGTGACGTTGACACTACCCGGAAACAGCAGGCGTGCTGGAACCAGGCTGGGCAGGAGGGAGTGCCTGTGCCAAAGACACTTCCGAGAACCAGCTGACGGTGCTGGAACCCGGATGGGTAGCAGAAGGTACCCATGATCAACAAAGTTGCAAGGCCGTGAGCAGGATGCAGTTTCCGAAACCCACAGTCCAACAGGGGGTGCTTGTGCTATTGGCACTACGGAACCAGATTTTATTACCAGAACCCGCAGTCCACATAGGAAGCACCAAAACTGCAGGCACCATAGACTTGGCTAACCCGACCGCAACACGACAGGACAACGTATCGGTGGCAAAGTGACGTTGACACTACCCAGAAACAGCAGGCATGCTGGAACCAGGCTGGGCAGGAGGGAGTGCCCGTGCCAAAGACACTAACAAGAACCAGCTGACGGTGCTGGAACCCAGATGGGTAGCATTAGCTTCAAGAGTCAATGGAACTACCGAGAACCAGCTGACAATGCTGGAACCCAGAGTGGCAGCAGAAGGAACAACAGCCAATGGCACAACCGTGGACCAGCTGACGGTGCTGGAACACGTTTTCTAAGGAGGTACCTGTGCTAAAAAGCACTACCAAGGAACAGCAGACGTTGCTGGAACTCTGATACCGAGAAGGAGGCACCTAGGCCAAAGGCTCTGCCGAGAACCAGCTGACGGTACTGGAACCCGGAGGGGCAGCAGAAGGAACAAGAGCCAATGGCACAACCGTGGACCAGCTGACGGTGCTGGAACACGGTTAATAAGCAGGAGGTACCTGTGCTACAAAGCGCTACCAAGGACCAGCAGATGTTGCTGGAACTCGGATACCAAGTGTCAGAGACACCGCACTGAACTTACTCACTGAGCCAGGGCGCGTGTCCTGAGTAAAGCGAACCGTGCTCAAAGCTACCTGTGGAGCGGGCAGCAACCGAATAGATGTGTACTTCAGAGCCGCAGGACCTGAAGCACGTGACTGCTAGAGGCGTGGTTAAACTCCACAGAGCTAGGAGCTGCAAGACAATTCCTAGCAGAGTAACTGCGAGACAAAGTTACCAAGGGGCATAGACAGTGAGAATAGTCAGGACGTAGCCAATGAGTCACACACAGAGATAGCTGCAAGGTACCAGAGGGGCGAGCAGAGAGTATTCCGGTCACAGGCAATGAGTCATACACAGATAGTTGCAAGGTACAAGAGGGGCGAGCAGAGAGTAGTCAGGTCACAGGCAATGAGTCATACACAGATAATAACGCAGTACAAAATCAACAGGCAAACTCACAACGGGAAACAGAGGCGGGTCAGAACCATATAAACAAGCTATAGCAACAAACAGGCACACGGGGGTCAGCACACTAGGCCTAAGGCAAAAGTATAACTGGCAGGGATTGAAGCTACCCAGGGGTTTATGAAGCTCTCCCAGAACCAGAAAGAGGCCACAATCATTAACCCCAAGTGTGCAGGTCAAAACCTGCACAGAGCTCCAGACATTAACCCCCGGTGTGCAGCTCAAAAACCTGCACTGCGATCATGACAGTACCCCCCCTCTCAACGGGGGGCCTCTGGACCCCCAGGCTTCCCCGGGTACTTGGCATGGAACGCCTGAACCAGGCGATCTGCATGTACCGAGCGAGCAGGGACCCATGAGCGCTCTTCTGGTCCATATCCCTTCCAGTGGACCAGGTACTGCAAAGAGCGACGCACCCGCCGAGAGTCCACAATATGTCCGACCTCATACTCCAATTGACCCTCCACCAGCACTGGAGGAACAACAGTCTCAGACTTCTCTTTGACAGATCCTGCTGGTTTCAACA
The DNA here is from genome assembly GCF_039654945.1 of Dendrobates tinctorius. Classification (NCBI taxonomy): domain Eukaryota; kingdom Metazoa; phylum Chordata; class Amphibia; order Anura; family Dendrobatidae; genus Dendrobates; species Dendrobates tinctorius. The sequence goes on from NW_027361837.1 coordinate 34,358, forward strand.
GAGACTAATGGAACACATTAGATATTTTTAAGGAAGCGGGGAGACACAACCTATATGCCACAGGGTTGACTATCTCCATAATCTCGTACGGACCAATGAACTTTGGTCCCAACTTAACTGATGGTACCTTTAAGTTGGTGTTATGCGTGGAGAGCCAAACCTTCTCTCCCACCTGAAACATGTCTCCCGAGGCTCTCTTTTTGTCCGCAAAATATTTGTATCTCCCCTGGGCTCAAGAGATATTACGCCGGACTTCAGCCCAGAGGTTTTTTAACCGTTGAACGGACACCTCTGCTCCTGGACAACCGGAATCCACCCGAGAAAACTCCCCAAAATGCGGATTATAGCCATAGTTAATCAGGAATGGGGACATGTTGGTGGACTGACTCACCCGGTTGTTAAAAGCGAATTCAGCCAACGGTAACGCATCACACCAATCCTCCTGTCTGGCGGATGTCAGACACCTGAGAATTTGTTCCAGGGATTGATTGATGCGTTCTGTCTGACCATTACTCTCCGGGTGATATGCCGACGAGAAGGAGAGTGAGATGCCCAATTTCTTACAGAACGCCCTCCAAAATTTGGCCACAGACTGCACACCTCTGTCAGACACAACATTCAGGGGTACCCCATGCAATCGGACCACATGCTGCACAAACAATCTTGACAACGTTTCTGCTGAAGGTAATGCTGCCAAGGGAATGAAATGGGCCTGTTTAGAAAACCTATCCACCACCACCCAGATCACGGTATTGCCCCTGGAAGGTGGAAGGCCGGTAATAAAATCCATGGAAAGATGAGTCCATGGCCTATCAGGAACCGGTAAAGGTATGAGTTCCCCAGCCGGTCGGTTATGCGAGCTTTTGGAACGGGCACATATGTCACAAGCAGAAACAAATTCCTTGACATCGGACCTTAATGAAGGCCACCAAAAACCCCTGGCTACTGCCTCTCTAGTGGCCGTGATACCTGGATGAGCACTCAGCCTAGAATCATGAAACTCCTGCAGAAGTCTAGGCCGCAATGAATCTGGAACAAACAGTTTATCGCTTGGCCTGGTTGCCGAAGCTAGGGCCTGAGCCCTTAGGATTTCTTGTTCCAACTCAGTTGAGACCCCCCGCCACTACCACCCCTGGGGGAAGAATGGAGGACGGCGGCTCAGGGGGAGACACTGGATCAAAACTTCTGGACAGGGCATCCGCTTTAACATTTTTGGACCCCGGTCGAAAAGTAATTGAGAACTGAAATCGTGAAAAAAAAAGTGACCAACGGGCCTGTCTAGGAGTAAGCCTCTTAGCAGATTCAAGGTATGCCAAATTTTTGTGATCCGTGACAACCGTGATAGGGTGAGCCGCCCCTTCCAAAAAGTGCCTCCATTCCTCAAACGCCAGCTTGACCGCAAGAAGTTCTTTATTGCCTACATCATAGTTTTTCTCAGCTGAAGAGAACTTCTTGGAGAAGAAGGCACAGGGTTTAAGATTGGTAAGGGTGGCCGGACCCTGGGACAGCACAGCCCCCACCCCCACTTCAGAAGCATCCACCTCCACAATGAATGGTTTGGACGGGTCAGGTTGCACCAACAACGGGGCAGACATAAAACATTTCTTAATCGCTGAGAAGGATTCCTTAGTGAGTACAGACCAATTTTTTACATCAGCTCCCTTCTGGGTAAGATCTGTGAGTGGTTTCACCACTTGTGAGAAACCTTTAATGAATCTCCGGTAATAGTTCGCAAATCCTAAGAAGCGCTGGAGCCCCTTGAGATCTCGAGGCTGAACCCAGTCAGCGATCGCCAGCACCTTCTTAGGATCCATACAAAACCCCTCACAGGACACAATCAACCCCAAAAAAGACAGCTCCTGTACAAAAAACGAACATTTTTCCAATTTGGCGAACAATTGGTTCTCCCTGAGTCTCTGGAGAACTGTCTTTAGATGTTGCAAGTGAGATTGACTGTCCGGGGAATACACCAAAATATCATCCAAATAAATAATAACAAAACGGCCTATCAGATCAGAAAACACAACATTGATGAAATTTTGGAAAATAGCGGGTGCATTAGTTAACCCAAATGGCATTACCAGGTTCTCAAAGAGTCCTTCTGATGTGAGGAATGCCGTTTTCCACTCGTCCCCTTCCCGAACCCTTATCAGATTGTAGGCCCCCCGCAGATCTAACTTGGAGAACCATTGGGCCCCAGCTAACTGGTTGCATAAGTCTGGGATGAGGGGAAGCGGGTAAGAGTTCCTAACCGTTATCTTGTTCAGTTCCCGAAAGTCGAGGCACGGCCGCAAACCACCATCTTTTTTCTTCACAAAGAAGAACCCTGCTGCCACAGGTGACACAGAAAGCCCGATATGCCCTTTGCGGAGACTCTCAGCTATGCACTCCTTCATGGCTTGGCGCTCAGGCCCAGACAAATTGAACAATCGAGCCTTAGGTAACTTGGCTCCGGGTACTAAATCAATGGCACAATCATAGGGTCTATGTGGTGGCAGCGCCTCAGCCTCACTTTCGGAAAAAACATCTTCGAAATGTTTCAGGTACTCCGGAATACCTTCCAGATCGACAGACAACACAGACACGGATTTAACAGCGTTAACATGATGTCCCCGGTTACCACATTTATTATTGCATCCCCATTGAGTGATTTCCCCTGTAACCCAATCAATGGTAGGATTATGGCGTTGAAGCCAAGGCATCCCGAGTACCAGTCCGGCAGGCAAGTTATCTAGCACCAGACAACTTAGTTTCTCCACATGAGTGGAACCCACTTTTAGAGAAAAAAGTTCAGACCTGCAACAGATACCATCTTGGGTAAGAGGAGATGAGTCAATTGCCACAAGTTTAAGAAGATCATGAAGCCTGACTGTCCCTATCTTATTAAGAGTCATAACCTTGGTATCAATCAGGTTCACAGCCGAACCGCAGTCAATAAAAGCAGTAGTCTGAACAGGACCATAACCAAGTTCCAGTTCCACCTGCAGCACCATTTTTACATATGAGGAAAATTGTACCTGAAGGTCTGGGTAGCCTCCTCGATTACTACCCAGACCTAGTCGTTTCCCGCCATCTTGGAGGATGACGGACAGGAGGGGCAGTCCTTCCAATGTCCAGATTTCCCACAGTAGAAGCACAACTGCTTTTCCCGGCGCGTCTTCTTTCCTTTCCCTCACAGGTGACAGCGCTCACCTCCATAACCATAGGAAGAGTCTGGGTCTCATCTCCACTGAAGAATAAGGGCGATTCCTGTTGCATAATGCCTCTAGCCCGCAGCCTGCGATCCATGCGAACCGCTTGGTCCATGGCATCCTCCAGGGAGTCAGGCGGAGGATGGAGTGCCAAAGCATCCTTCAGACGTTCACACAGGCCTCTGTGGAACAGCCCCCGAAGGGCGGCATCACTCCAGGAAATCTCTGCTGCCCAACGTCTGAATTCAGTACAGAACCATTCGGCCGAGTGCTCCCCCTGACAGACACTCATTACTTTGTCCTCAGCCAACCGCACTCTATCAGGCTCATAAATAAGCCCTAAGGCTTCAAAAAATGCATCCACAGACATTCTCTCAGGGGCAGAAGAGGAAACGAGAATGCCCAGGCTTGTGGGGACCCCCTAAGCAGGGACATCACCACCCCCACCCTCTGTTTCTCATCCCCAGAGGAGCGGGGTCTCAAAGAAAAAAAAAAGCTTACAGCTCTCCTTAAATGCCCTGAACTCATCCTTGTTACCAGAAAATATATCTGGCAATTTAACCGGGGATTCAGGTGGGACTAAAATGACATCTCTATTCCCCACCTGCTGGAAGCCTGCGGAAAGTACACCCTGAACTGAGTCCTCAACCCGCCGTTGGGACTGGGCCAGAGGTTGGTGTTCCAAACTAAGCTTCTGCAGTGACTGAGTCAAGCTTTTCACCTGCTCAGATAAAGCACACATTGGGTCCATGCTGCAGAAGTGAGGAGAGAAAAAAAAAATTGTAGGCCAGTTATAATGTCAGAGACACCGCACTGAACTTACTCACTGAGCCAGTGCGCGTGTCCTGAGTAAAGCGAACCGTGCTCAAAGCTACCTGTGGAGCGGGCAGCAACCGAATAGATGTGTACTTCAGAGCCGCAGGACCTGAAGCACGTGACTGCTAGAGGCGTGGCTTAAACTCCACAGAGCTAGGAGCTGCAAGACAATTCCTAGCAGAGTAACTGCGAGACAAAGTTACCAAGGGGCATAGACAGTGAGAATAGTCAGGACGTAGCCAATGAGTCACACACAGAGATAGCTGCAAGGTACCAGAGGGGCGAGCAGAGAGTAGTCCGGTCACAGGCAATGAGTCATACACAGATAGTTGCAAGGTACAAGAGGGGCGAGCAGAGAGTAGTCAGGTCACAGGCAATGAGTCATACACAGATAATAACGCAGTACAAAATCAACAGGCAAACTCACAACGGGAAACAGAGGCGGGTCAGAACCATATAAACAAGCTATAGCAACAAACAGGAACACCGGGGGTCAGCACACGGGGGTCAGCACACTAGGCCAAAGGCAAAAGTATAACTGGCAGGGATTGAAGCTACCCAGGGGTTTATGAAGCTCTCCCAAAACCAGAAAGAGGCCACAATCATTAACCCCAAGTGTGCAGGCCAAAACCTGCACAGAGCTCCAGACATTAACCCCCGGTGTGCAGCTCAAAAACCTGCACTGGGATCATGACACCAAGAAGGAGGCACCTAGGCCAAAGGCACTGCCGAGAACTAGCTGACGGTGCTGGAACCCGGATGGGTAGCAGAAGCTGCAAGAGCAAATGACACTAGCGAGGACCAGCTGACGGTGCTGGAACCCGGAGGGGCAGCAGAAGGAACAAGAGCCAATGGGACAACCGTGGACCAGCTGACGGTGCTGGAACACGGTTTCTAAGCAGGCGGTACCTGTGCTAAAAAGCACTACCAAAGACCAACAGACGTTGCTGGAACTCGGATACCGAGAAGGAGGCACCTAGGCCAAAGGCTCTGCCGAGAACCAGCTGACGGTGCTGGAACCCGGATGGGTAGCAGAAGGTACCCAGGAAAAAAACAAAGTTGCAAGGCCGTGAGCAGGATGCAGTTTCCGAAACCCACAGTCCAACAGGGGGTGCTTGTCCTATTGGCACTACGGAACCAGCCTTTATTACCAGAACCCGCAGCCCACATAGGAAGCACCAAAACTGCAGGCACCATAGACTCGGCTAACCCGACTGCAACACGACAGGACAACGTATTGGTGGCAAAGTGACGTTGACACTACCCGGAAACAGCAGGCGTGCTGGAACCAGGCTGGGCAGGAGGGAGTGCCCGTGCCAAAGGCACTTCTGAGCTGCAACTGTCGATGTTGGAGCCCAGGGGTCAATCATGCAGCAGGCTGAGGCCTACTTGGAGCGAGTTTTATATTGGTTGTACACAACTACTGATTTTAACCGTGCTCCACTTAGGCCTCTGGCTCTACTGTCTATGTCTCTACGACATTTATATACATCTACTCTCTGTACATTTGGAGTACAACAAATATATACCATATGCATTTGTGTAATTTTTATCCTGGCCGCTGCATTCACACACATCCACCGCCCTGGCATTAACTCTCCACACTCCATCCATATTGGCCCCTCGCTTCTTTCCTCTCCTATGTATAGCACTCATGCTCTTTTCACATTGTTAAATTGCACAGATCCAGCCAGTCCCACCATTCAACACCAGAGACGCTCTCACAAATCACTTAACCATCTGCTCACTCTTTCTATCCTCCTTCTCCTAGTTGCAGGAGACATTGCTCCCAACCCTGGTCCCCCATGTTATAGAAAGTCAAACCCCCCCACTGCTACACTCAGAAACCCCTCTAATCTTATTAATATTCCCTGCATGCCATCTGTCTCTCTTAATTGTGCACTTTGGAATTCTCGCTCAGTGTGTAACAAACTCTCCTTCATTCATGACTTCTTCCTTTCTAATTCTCTTAACCTCCTGGCTCTTACTGAAACCTGGATCCAGCAGTCAGACACTACCGCTGCTGCTGCTCTTTCATACGGGGGGCTACACTTCTCTCATACCCCAAGATCAGACAATAGAGCTGGTGGAGGCGTTGGTCTGCTCCTATCACCAAAATGTACCTTTCAGGTTATCCCTCAAGTACCCTCACTTGTCTTCCCTTCTTTTGAGGTCCATGCCGTCAGACTCTACACCCCCTTCTCCATGCGAGTGGCAGTGGTGTATCGTCCTCCCGGCCCCTCCCATCAGTTCCTGGATCATTTTGCCACTTGGCTTCCACATTTTCTCTCCTGTGACATCCCTACCCTCATCATGGGAGATTTCAACATCCCCATTGCTCTTCCCCTCTCCCCATCTGCTACTCACCTTTTATCTCTAACCTCCTCATTTGGCCTTTCGCAGCTTACTAATTCTCCAACGCATGAAGACGGAAACTCCCTCGACTTGGTCTTCTCTCGGCTTTGTGCAGTGGATGATTTTGCAAACTCCCCTCTCCCGCTCTCTGACCACAATCTTCTTTCATTCTCTATAAAGAACTGCCAGGCTGCTCAGGTCACCCCCACTGTCCAGACTTATAGAAACATACAGGCCATTAACACCCAGAAACTTCTGAAGAACTTGCAGTCTTCATTGGCCCCTATCTCCTCCCTCTCATGTCCTGATTCTGCATTGAAGCATTACAATGAAACACTTCAAACTGCCCTGGATGAATTTGCACCCCCTATAAATAGAACACCACAACGCAGACGGCGACAACCCTGGCACACGGTGCAAACACGTTTCCTGCAGCGGTGCTCCAGGTGCGCCGAACGTCTGTGGAGAAAATCCAATCTACACGAAGATTTCATCCATTTTAAGTCTATGCTTAGAACATACAACACTGCCCTTCACCTCTCCAAACAAACCTATTTCAACACCCTCATCATCTCACTGTCCAATAACCCGAAACGTCTCTTTGACACTTTTCATTCTCTACTCAATCCAAGAGTACAGGCCCCAACCACGGAGCTCCGAGCTGACGATCTGGCCAATTACTTCAAAGAAAAAATTGACCAGATCCAACAGGAAATTATCTCCAAATCCCCTCATACCATGCACTGTCATCCCTCCCCCACTGCATCTAACTCACTCTCTGATTTTGAACCAGTCACAGAAGAAGAAGTAAGCAGGCTCCTTGCATCTTCTCGCCCAACTACTTGCACCAGTGACCCATTTCCGTCACATCTCCTCCAGTCCCTTTCCCCTGCTGTCACCCCTCACCTAAGTAAAATATTTAACCTCTCTCTCTCTTCTGGTATTTTTCCCTCCTCATTTAAGCATGCCATCATACATCCACTACTTAAAAAACCATCCCTCGACCAAAACTGTGCCGCTAACTATAGACCTGTCTCTAATCTTCCCTTCATCTCTAAACTCCTGGAACGCCTGGTCCACTCCCGTCTTATCCGCTATCTCTCAGAAAACTCTGTTCTCGACCCTCTCCAATCCGGTTTCCGCTCTTTACACTCCACTGAAACTGCCCTCACTAAAGTCTCTAATGATCTGCTAACAGCTAAATCAAATGGTCATTACTCCATGCTAATTCTCTTGGATCTCTCTGCAGCATTCGACACTGTGGATCATCAGCTCCTCCTCACTATGCTCCATTCCATTGGCCTCAAGGACACCGTTCTCTCCTGGTTCTCCTCCTATCTCTCCGACCGCTCCTTTACTGTTTCTTTTGCCGGTTCCTCCTCCTCTCACCTTCCCCTTACTGTTGGGGTTCCTCAAGGATCGGTTCTAGGCCCCCTCCTCTTCTCCTTGTACACTGCCCCTATTGGTCAAACAATCAGTAGATTTGGTTTCCAGTACCATCTCTATGCTGATGACACCCAATTATACGCTTCTTCTCCTGACATCACGCCAGCCTTTCTAGAAAACACTGGCGATTGTCTAAACGCTGTGTCTAATATCATGTCCTCACTATATCTGAAACTGAACCTGTCAAAGACTGAACTCCTTGTGTTTCCTCCCGCTACTAATGTACCTACACCCGACATTGCCATTTCCGTCTGTGGTTCCACTATTACTCCCCAGCAACATGCCCGCTGTCTTGGGGTCATACTTGATTCCGAGCTTTCCTTTGCCCCCCACATTCGATCACTGGCTCGCTCTTGTCATCTGCACCTCAAAAACATTTCTAGAATTCGACCTTTTCTTACTTTTGACTCTGCAAAAACTCTTACTGTTTCTCTTATTCATTCTCGTCTCGACTATTGTAACTCTCTTCTAATCGGTCTCCCTCTTACAAAACTCTCCCCTCTCCAATCTGTCTTGAATGCTGCAGCCAGGATCATATTCCTCACCAATCGTTACACCGATGCCTCTACCTTGTGCCAGTCATTACACTGGCTACCTATCCACTCCAGAATTCAGTATAAACTTATTACCCTCACCCACAAAGCCCTCCATGGCTCAGCACCACCCTACATCTCCTCCCTTGTTTCAGTATACCACCCTACCCGCGCCCTCCGTTCTGCTGATGACCTGAGGTTAGTATCCTCAATAGTCAGAACCTCCCACTCCCGTCTCCAAGACTTTACACGTGCCGCGCCAATTCTTTGGAATGCACTTCCCAGGTCAATACGATTAGTCCCCAATCCCACAATTTTAAGCGTGTCCTGAAAACGCATTTATTCAGACTGGCCTATCGCCTCAACACATTAACCTAACCTATCCCTGTGTGGCAGAGCCAAAAGTTTTACCATAACCAGGTTCCCAGCATCATGTTCCCACATGCTTTATGCATCCATTAGCCCTCTGTGTCTGTACTGTTACACACTTAACATTATGGCTGGTCCATACAATCAGGGCAACTGTTACCACCCACCTTTCGTGTCTACCTCTTTCCTCATAGACTGTAAGCTTGCGAGCAGGGCCCTCACTCCTCTTGGTATTTGTTATAATCTACTGTATGTGATTATTGTTATGCTGTAATGTCTATTGTCTGTACAAATCCCCTCTGAAATGTAAAGTGCTGCGGAATATGTCGGCGCTATAAAAATAAAATTTATTATTATTTATTTATTACTGTCTCTAGTATTTCCCCTGGCCTCCAACCCCGCCAGTCGCTGAGGGCGTGTGCACAATCCACACTTGTTCCTGTGTGACTGGGGCTCATTTACGTCAGCTGATCCACTGATGTGTGTCCGGCAAGGTCTCCTGCTCTGTCCACATTCCCACTACTAGTAGTGGGAATGTGGACAGCGGGAGACATTTCCGGACACACATCAGTGGATCAACTGACATGCCTGAGCCACAGTAACACAGGAACAAGAGTGGATTGTGCAGACACCACTTCAGAGCAGCGACTGGCGGGGTTGGAGGCCAGGGGAAATACTAGAGACAGTAGAGCCAGAGGCCTAAGTGGAGCACGGTTAAAAATCAGTAGTAGTGTGAGTTTAGAGGCAGCAGGAGACTTTGCCATCCACACAGCAGGGGAACAGCTGGCGTTACTGATCCCCACAGACACCGGAGCGAGTGTTTCAGTCTGCGGACGGCACTTCCAGGCTACAACTGGCTGTGTTGTAGCCCAGGATCAATGTTCCGAGCAGGCTGAGGCCTACTTGGAGCGAGGAGAAAATACGATGTAGTGTGAGTTTGGAGGCAGCAGGAGACTTTGCCATCCACACAGCAGGGGAACAGCTGGTGTTACTGAACCCCACAGACACCGGAGTGAGTGTTTCAATCTGTGTGGACGGCACTTCCAGGCTACAACTGGCTGTGTTGTAGCCCAGGATGAAGCATGCAGCAGGCGGAGGCCAACTTGCAGCTGGTTTTATAGAGATTGTAGACTACTACTGATTGTAACCGTGCTCCACTATGGCCTCCGGCTCCACTGTCTCTAGTATTTCCCCTGGCCTCCAACCCCGCCAGTTCCTGCTCTGAAGTGGCGTCTGCACAATCCACACTTGTTCCTGTGTAACTGTGGCTCAGTCACGTCAGTTGATCCCCTGATGTGTGTCTGGCAAGGTCTCCTGCTCAGTCCTCATTCACACTACTAGTAATGGGAATGTGGACAGAGCAGGAGACCTTGCCGGACACGCATCAGGGAATCAACTGACGTGACTGAGCCACAGTAACTCAGGAACAAGTGTGGATTGTGCAGACGCCACTTCAGAGCAGGAACTGGCGGGGTTGGAGGCCAGGGGAAAAACTAGAGACAGTGGAGCCAGAGGCCTAAGTGGAGCGCAGTTACAAATCTGTAGTAGTTTGCATGTGGATGGAGCAGGAGACTGCCATCTACACAGCAGGGGAACAGCTGGCATTACTGAACCCCACAGACACAGTAGCGTGTTTTTCTCTGCGAAGACGGCACTTCTGAACACCAACTGGCGTTGTTGGAGCCCAGGATGAGGCATGGAGCAGGCTGAGGCCTGATGGTGTTGGCATGTGGATGGAGCAGGAGACTTTGCCGTCTACACAGCAGGGGAACAACAGACATTACTGAACCCCACTAACACAGGAGCTAGTGTGTTTTGCTCTGTGAAGACGGCACTTCTGAACACCAACTGGCGTTGTTGGAGCCCAGGATGAGGCATGGAGCAGGCTCAGGCCTGATATTGTTGGCATGTGGAGGCAGCACTAGACTTTGCCGTCTACACAGCTGGGGAACAGCTAGCATTACTGAACCCCACAGACACAGTAGCGAGTGTGTTTTTCTCTGCGAAGACGGCACTTCTGAACACCAACTGGCGTTGTTGGAGCCCAGGATGAGGCATGGAGCAGGCTGAGGCCTGATGGTGTTGGCATGTGGATGGAGCAGGAGACTTTACTTTCTACACAGCAGGGGAACAGCTGGCATTACTGAACCCCACTAACACAGGAGCTAGTGTGTTTTGCTCTGTGAAGACGGCACTTCTGAACACCAACTAGCGTTGTTGGAGCCCAGGTTGAGGCATGGAGCAGGCTGAGGTCTGATGTTGTTGGCATGTGGATGGAGCAGGAGACTTTGCCGTCTACACAGCAGGGGAACAGCTGGCATTGCTGAACCCCACTAACACAGGAGCTAGTGTGTTTTGCTCTGTGAAGACGGCACTTCTGAACACCAACTGGCGTTGGAGCCCAGGATGAAGCATGGAGCAGGCTGAGGCCTGATGTTTTTTGCATGTGGAGGCAGCAGGAGACATTGCCGTCTACACAGCAGGGGAACAACAGACATTACTGAACCCCACTAACACAGGAGCTAGTGTGTTTTGCTCTGCGAAGACGGCACGTCTGCACACCAACTGGCGTTGTTGGAGCCCAGGATGAGGCATGGAGCAGGCTGAGGTCTGATGTTGTTGGCATGTGGATGGAGCAGGATACTTTGCCGTCTACACAGCAGGGGAACAGCTGGCATTACTGAACCCCACAGACACAGTAGCGAGTGTGTTTTTCTCTGCGAAGACGGCACTTCTGAACACCAACTGGCGTTGTTGGCGCCCAGGATGAGGCATGGAGCAGGCTGAGGCCAACTAGCAGCACGTTTTATAGAGGTTGTAGACTACTACTGATTGTAACCGTGCTCCACTTAGGCCTCAGGCTCCACTGTCTCTAGTATTTCCCCTGGCCTCCAACCCCGCCAGTGACAGCTCTGAAGTGGCGTCAGCACAATCCACACTTGTTCCTGTGTTACTTGGGCTCAGTCCCGTCAGTTGATCCCCTGATGTGTGTCCGGCAAGGTCTCCTGCTCTGTCCTCATTCACACTATTAGTAATAGGAATGTGGACAGAGCAGGAGACCTTGCCGGACACACATCAGGGGATCAACTGACGTGACTGAGGCCAAGTAACACTGGAACAAGTGTGGATTGTGCAGACGCCACTTAAGAGCTGTCACTGGCGGGGTTGAAGGCCAGGAGAAATACTAGAGACAGTGGAGCCAGAGGCCTAAGTGGAGCGCAGTTACAAATCTGTAGTAGTTTGCATGTGGATGGAGCAGGAGACTGCCATCTACACAGCAGGGGAACAGCTGGCATTACTGAACCCCACAGACACAGTAGCGTGTTTTTCTCTGCGAAGACGGCACTTCTGAACACCAACTGGCGTTGTTGGAGCCCAGGATGAGGCATGGAGCAGGCTGAGGCCTGATGGTGTTGGCATGTGGATGGAGCAGGAGACTTTGCCGTCTACACAGCAGGGGAACAACAGACATTACTGAACCCCACTAACACAGGAGCTAGTGTGTTTTGCTCTGCGAAGACGGCACTTCTGAACACCAACTGGCGTTGTTGGAGCCCAGGATGAGGCATGGAGCAGGCTCAGGCCTGATATTGTTGGCATGTGGAGGCAGCACTAGACTTTGCCGTCTACACAGCTGGGGAACAGCTAGCATTACTGAACCCCACAGACACAGTAGCGAGTGTGTTTTTCTCTGCGAAGACGGCACTTCTGAACACCAACTGGCGTTGTTGGAGCCCAGGATGAGGCATGGAGCAGGCTGAGGCCTGATGGTGTTGGCATGTGGATGGAGCAGGAGACTTTACCGTCTACACAGCAGGGGAACAGCTGGCATTACTGAACCCCACTAACACAGGAGCTAGTGTGTTTTGCTCTGTGAAGACGGCACTTCTGAACACCAACTAGCGTTGTTGGAGCCCAGGTTGAGACATGGAGCAGGCTGAGGTCTGATGTTGTTGGCATGTGGATGGAGCAGGAGACTTTGCCGTCTACACAGCAGGGGAACAGCTGGCATTGCTGAACCCCACTAACACAGGAGCTAGTGTGTTTTGCTCTGTGAAGACGGCACTTCTGAACACCAACTGGCGTTGGAGCCCAGGACGAAGCATGGAGCAGGCTGAGGCCTGATGTTTTTTGCATGTGGAGGCAGCAGGAGACATTGCCGTCTACACAGCAGGGGAACAACAGACATTACTGAACCCCACTAACACAGGAGCTAGTGTGTTTTGCTCTGCGAAGACGGCACTTCTGCACACCAACTGGCGTTGTTGGAGCCCAGGATGAGGCATGGAGCAGGCTGAGGTCTGATGTTGTTGGCATGTGGATGGAGCAGGATACTTTGCCGTCTACACAGCAGGGGAACAGCTGGCATTACTGAACCCCACAGACACAGTAGCGAGTGTGTTTTTCTCTGCGAAGACGGCACTTCTGAACACCAACTGGCGTTGTTGGAGCCCAGGATGAGGCATGGAGCAGGCTGAGGCCAACTAGCAGCACGTTTTATAGAGGTTGTAGACTACTACTGATTGTAACCGTGCTCCACTTAGGCCTCAGGCTCCACTGTCTCTAGTATTTCCCCTGGCCTCCAACCCCGCCAGTGACAGCTCTGAAGTGGCGTCAGCACAATCCACACTTGTTCCTGTGTTACTTGGGCTCAGTCCCGTCAGTTGATCCCCTGATGTGTGTCCGGCAAGGTCTCCTGCTCTGTCCTCATTCACACTATTAGTAATAGGAATGGGGACAGAGCAGGAGACCTTGCCGGACACACATCAGGGGATCAACTGACGTGACTGAGGCCAAGTAACACTGGAACAAGTGTGGATTGTGCAGACGCCACTTAAGAGCTGTCACTGGCGGGGTTGGAGGCCAGGAGAAATACTAGAGACAGTGGAGCCAGAGGCCTAAGTGGAGCAGGGTTAAAAACAGTAGTAGTTTGAATGTGGATGGAGCAGGAGACTTTGCCGTCCACACAGCAGGGGAGCAGCTGGCATTACTGAACCCCACTAACACAGGAGCTAGTGTTTTTCTCTGTGCAGACAACACATCTGAGCGACAACTGGCTGTGTTGAAGCCCAGGGATTATAGTTCAGGTGGTAGAAACATGAACACAACAGGAGACCTGGATACAGTTGCCAACTAGAGTTGAGCGACTTTTGGTTTTTTAGGGTCGCGTTTCGTTTCGTGAAACCCGACTTTTCCAAAAGTCGGGTCGAGCAAGATCGTCCGATTATAGGGAAAAGTCGGGGTCGTCCCGAAACACGAAACCCAATGTAAGTCAATGGGGAATAAAAGTCGGCAGTGAGAGGAGGACAGGAAACACACCTACAGTGCCCATTTGAATGCCAAAAGCATCAATTCTTCTTACTTAAGCTTGTCAACCTTAATTAATTTCATAATACAAGTTACGCACTGAAAAATGGGGGTTATTTGGCTAAAGTTGTGGGGGGGGGAGGGCTGGCTGCAGGTTTTCATGTGCCCTGGGCGAAAGAGCGCCCCTTTAACACATGCCACAACTCATCATGCTCCGATACGGCAGAGAAATAGCGGTATAGTACAATGAAAAATACTTCACTTTTTACATCTCATGACGAGGCCCATCTGTTTCTCCATACAGAATCATTGGTCCCATATAATGTTTGAAACAGTATATGATGAGCTCTACATAATGCTACAGTATATGTTGGTCCCCATGGATGAAGCTCCACTGTCTTATGGGCCCAAATAATGCTCCAAACATAATGGGCCCCATTTCTAATGCTCTAGTGTATAATGGGCCCTGTAAATGCTGCTCCAGTGTCTGATGTCCACCTTTGGAATGTTCCAGTGTATGGTGGGCCCCATCTATCATTCTCCAGAGTATAGTGCTCCCCAAAAATTGCTGTCCCAACATTGAAAACAATCAAATAAGTCTCCTCGCTAGGGAATCCCTGTACTAGTCTAGACTCCTCATCGTCCCCATCTTCCATCTCACTGCACAGTATTTCAACTTTGCAAGTGCTGTGATCCTGGGCAAGCAGGGGGGGCCCACTCGTTGGCGACGGCACTGGCACAGGGCCCCTGATAGTACGGTGGTGTGTCTGATGGCGGGTGGGCCGAACCTGCACTTTCATCTGCAGCTTCCTCTTTGTCACCGTGTAAGATGGAACTGTATATGGGAAGGGTAACCTGAGTTTCATCAGGGTCAGATTCAGGCCGGGTAGCGTGCGAGGGTAATGTAGTGGTCTGGGTCAATGTACCAGCAGATTCATCGAGCAGTGGCTGGGCATCAGTGCACTTGTGTTGCCCCCAGGAGTACGGTCGCCACAGTGGCATTACCTTCTTCCTAGGGAGTGTGATGTCATGCTTGGGAGCAACGAAGGATCTCTCTAGCAGGTTAACTGATTGGGCGGCGTTATTCCCACGAGTCATGACCCTCCAAACAGCGTTCATGAAGGCAAAGTGTTTGTTTTACGTGGGCAGTATGGTTGCAAAGCTGAACCTTAAAGGAATGTCCAGAAGGGCACCACCAGGAGTGGAGCCTACGGTTAAATTCGACTCCACCTGGGAAACCTCAACCATGCCAGCTACAGAACAGATGCACACATTGCAAGCTTAATTCCGTTAACGAACGAGACTCCGTCATGCCCCGCGGTCCGAGTCCGGCTTACTAGAGGGACACGTGAGGCTCTGGCACATGAGATTGGCCAATAACTGGTGTGTCATGCCCTTACATGTCCGTGGCTGCATGTGCGCTACACTGAAAAGGCCAGCGTTTGTCGCTTACAGGTGCAGATAACCCGCTGAACAACGTTAGTGATGGGGATCACTGATTACAATTATTACCCGCGAACAATGATTTCCCAGTAAGTGCAGGTCAACCGCAGTTCCGGAATTAGGCCTAACCGTCATTCCTGAAAAAATGAAAAACTTACGTGTGCAAACCACAGGTGCTGTAGCTTGCTTAACAGCTCGCCAGCCGTTCTCACGCCCAGTATGGATTACACGTGATTGCACAAAGGTGAGAAAGGGTACCGTATCCCCGGATAACATGTATGGATAGCGTACACATTCAAAATATATGTCTCAGGAGGCAGGCTCAGACGGTGTTAGGCCCAGTATGGATTGCACGTGATTGCACAAAGGTTAGAAAGGGTACCGTATCCCCGGATAACATGTATGGATAGCGTACACATTCAAAATATATGTCTCAGGAGGCAGGCTCAGACGGTGTTAGGCCCAGTATGGATTGCACGTGATTGCACAAAGGTTAGAAAGGGTACCGTTTCCCCGGATAACATGTATGGATAGTATACACATTCAAAATATATGTCTCAAGAGGCAGGCTCAGACGGTGTTAGGCCCAGTATGGATTGCACGTGATTGCACAAAGGTTAGAAAGGGTACCATATCCCCGGATAACATGTATGGATAGCGTACACATTCAAAATATGTCTCAGGAGGCAGGCTCAGACGGTGTTAGGCCCAGTATGGATTGCACGTGATTGCACAAAGGTTAGAAATTGTACCGTATCCCCGGATAACATGTATGGATAGCGTACACATTCAAAATATATGTCTCAGGAGGCAGGCTCAGACGGTGTTAGGCCCAGTATGGATTGCACGTGATTGCACAAAGGTTAGAAAGGGTACCGTTTCCCCGGATAACATGTATGGATAGTATACACATTCAAAATATATGTCTCAAGAGGCAGGCTCAGACGGTGTTAGGCCCAGTATGGATTGCACGTGATTGCACAAAGGTTAGAAAGGGTACCATATCCCCGGATAACATGTATGGATAGCGTACACATTCAAAATATGTCTCAGGAGGCAGGCTCAGACGGTGTTAGGCCCAGTATGGATTGCACGTGATTGCACAAAGGTTAGAAAGGGTACCGTTTCCTCGGATAACATGTATGGATAGCGTACACATTCAAAATATATGTCTCAGGAGGCAGGCTCAGACGGTGTTAGGCCCAGTATGGATTGCACGTGATTGCACAAAGGTTAGAAAGGGTACCGTTTCCCCGGATAACATGTATGGATAGCGTACACATTCAAAATATATGTCTCAGGAGGCAGGCTCAGACGGTGTTAGGCCCAGTATGGATTGCACGTGATTGCACAAAGGTTAGAAAGGGTACCGTTTCCCCGGATAACATGTATGGATAGCATACACATTCAAAATATATGTCTCAGGAGGCAGGCTCAGACGGTGTTAGGCCCAGTATGGATTGCACGTGATTGCACAAAGGTTAGAAAGGGTACCGTTTCCCCGGATAACATGTATGGATAGTGTACACATTCAAAATATATGTCTCAGGAGGCAGGCTCAGACGGTGTTAGGCCCAGTATGGATTGCACGTGATTGCACAAAGGTTAGAAAGGGTACCGTATCTCCGGATAACATGTATGGATAGCGTACACATTCAAAATATATGTCTCAGGAGGCAGGCTCAGACGGTTTTAGGCCCAGTATGGATTGCACGTGATTGCACAAAGGTTAGAAAGGGTACCGTATCCCCGGATAACGTATGGATAGCGTACACATTCAAAATATATGTCTCAGGAGGCAGGCTCAGACGGTTTTAGGCCCAGTATGGATTGCACGTGATTGCACAAAGGTTAGAAAGGGTACCGTATCCCCGGATAACATGTATGGATAGCGTAGACATTCAAAATATATGTCTCAGGAGGCAGGCTCAGACGGTGTTAGGCCCAGTATGGATTGCACGTGATTGCACAAAGGTTAGGAAGGGTACCGTTTCCCCGGATAACATGTATGGATAGCGTACACATTCAAAATATATGTCTCAGGAGGCAGGCTCAGACGGTGTTAGGCCCAGTATGGATTGCACGTGATTGCACAAAGGTTAGAAAGGGTACCGTTTCCCCGGATAACATGTATGGATAGCGTACACATTCAAAATATATGTCTCAGGAGGCAGGCTCAGACGGTGTTAGGCCCAGTATGGATTGCACGTGATTGCACAAAGGTTAGAAAGGGTACCGTATCCCTGGATAACATGTATGGATAGCGTACACATTCAAAATATATGTCTCAGGAGGCAGGCTCAGACGGTGTTAGGCCCAGTATGGATTGCACGTGATTGCACAAAGGTTAGAAAGGGTACCGTATCCCCGGATAACATGTATGGATAGCGTACACATTCAAAATATATGTCTCAGGAGGCAGGCTCAGACGGTGTTAGGCCCAGTATGGATTGCACGTGATTGCACAAAGGTTAGAAAGGGTACCGTTTCCCCGGATAACATGTATGGATAGCGTACACATTCAAAATATATGTCTCAGGAGGCAGGCTCAGACGGTGTTAGGCCCAGTATGGATTGCACGTGATTGCACAAAGGTTAGAAAGGGTACCGTTTCCCCGGATAACATGTATGGATAGCGTACACATTCAAAATATATGTCTCAGGAGGCAGGCTCAGACGGTGTTAGGCCCAGTATGGATTGCACCTGATTGCACAAAGGTTAGAAAGGGTACCGTATCCCCAGATAACATGTATGGATAGCGTACACATTCAAAATATATGTCTATACATCAGTAGGCAGGCTCAGACGGTGTCAGGCACAGTATGGATTTGACGGCCCAGATTACACAGCGGAGGAGCAGGGAGAGGTAAAGATTGCAAATGCTGGGGCCCTGCCCAAGCAAGGGGGGCCCACTCGTGGGCGTCGGTACGTGATTGCATAGGGCAATTGGGCAAACGTACGTGATTGATGAGGGCATAGTACAGCGGTGTGTCTGACGGCGGGTGTGCACCACCACCGTCAGAGACACTTGATTGCACTATGAGGGACCCTGTGCCAGTGCCCGCGCCCAAGAGTCGGCCTACCCACCTGTCCAGGGCAACGGCACTCGCACGGTGTTGTGCGCTAGGTGGTGACCCCGGCCATGGGGGGGGAGGCAGCACAGTTAGGGAGTTTTAGAAAGTGGCATATGTTGATGTTGGACATTCAGCTGATGCAAAAGGCGAAATAGGTGAAGTCCCAGGAAGAGGTGGACGAAAGCAAGCCATTTTTCTGTCACCCTATGTGTCATCAGGGGAAGGTGGGACAAAATCCTTGGAAACCCATGCATGGTTCATTTTAATGAAGGTTAGATCATCCACATTTTGGGTTGACAGACGGGTCCTTTTTTCTGTCAGGATTGATCCAGCTGCACTGAAGACTCTTTCCGATAGCACACTTGCAGCTGGGCAAGCGAGCTCCCGTAAGGCATATTGGGCCAATTCAGGCCAGGTGTCCAGTTTAGCGGCCCAATAGTCAAAGGGGAATGACCTGTGTGGGAGAACATTGATATGGGAGGAAAAGTAGTTTGTAACCATAGTTGACAACTGCTGTCTCCTGTCACTTTCCATCGATGCAGTATTACCAGTTGTGTGAGCGGTATTTGAAAAATCAGTCCACAACATTGTCATGAAACCCCTGTCTCCAACGCCACTTCTGCTGTGTGCACCACGAACACCTCTGCCAAGCTGCCCACGGCCCGTACGGCTCGTGTGAGAACCATCACCGCTGCTGTGTGCTGGGAATGCCTCAAGCAACCGATTTACCAGAGTTGCTTGTTTATTAGCCAATATTAGGTCAAGGTTCTCCTGTGGCATGATGTTTTGTAATTTGCCTTTATAGCGTGGATCCAGGATGCTGGCCAACCAGTAGTCGTCATCGTTCATCATTTTGGCAATGCGTGGGTCCCTTTTTAGGATCTGCAAGGCATAATCTGACATGTGGGCCAATGTTCCCGGTGTCAATGATGCACTGCGAGTGCTGGGTGGAGGAGCACTTTCTGGCAAATCCACATCCCTCCAGTCACGCACAAACCCTGTACCAGACCTTGCCACGCCAACATTTTCACTTGCCCCACGAGATGCATCCTCCTCCCCTAAGTAATCATCCCCATCATCCTCCTCCTCCTCTTCCTCCACCTCGTCCAGGAGAGGTCCCTGAAAAGACAATGGCTGAATGTCATCAAGGATTCCCTCCTCCTCTTCCTCCTCATCAACATTGGCTGCAGACGCCTGCTCCTTAAGGTGCGTCAAAGTTTGCATGAGCAGACGCATAAGTGGGATGCTCATGCTTAGGATGGCGTCGTCTGCGCTTACCAGCCGTGTGCATTCCTCAAAACACTGAAGGACTTTACAGAGGTCTTTCAGCTTCGACCACTGCACACCTGTCAACTCCATGTCTGCTCTCAAAGTGCCTGGCCGTGTATCCTCCCACAAATGCATTATGGCCTGCCTCTGCTCGCACAGCCGCTCCACCATGTGCAGGGTGGAGTTCCACCTTGTTGCAATGTCGATAATGAGGCGGTGGTTGGGAAGGTGGAGCAATCGCTGCAGCTTCTGCATACGAATGGAGTGTTCAGGCGACCGGCGGATGTGCGCGCACAGTCTTCGCACCTTCTGGAGCAGGGCTGTTAACTCCGGATAATTTTTGAGGAAGCACTGCACCACCAGGTTCAAGGTGTGAGCCAAGCAAGGTATGTGGCTGAGTTTTGAAAGGGCTATGGCTGCCACAAAATTACGGCCGTTATCACTAACTACCTTGCCTGCCTCAAGATGTACACTGCCCAGCCATGACTCAGTTTGTCGCTTCAAGTACTCGGCCAGCACCTCGGCGGTGTGTCTGTTGCCCAAACACATCATCTGCAACACAGCCTGCTGACGCTTTCCACTTGCTGCTCGATAGGGGGACACATCGTGTGCAACAGTGGCAGCTGCAGATGGAGTGCTCGTACGACTGCGCTCTGTGGACGAGCTTTCGCATCTGGAGGAGGAGGAGGGTCGAACGCCTACAGCCAACTGTTTCCTATACCGTGGGCTAGGCAGCACTGTCCCACCACCGCTGTCCCCTGTGGACCCTGCATCCACCACATTAACCCAGTGCGCAGTGATGGACACGTAACGGCCCTGGCCATGCCGACTGGACCATGCATCAGTTGTGAGGTGCACCTTTCCGCTCACTGACTGCTTGAGTGCATGGACAATGCGGTCTTTCACATGATGGTGGAGGGCTGGGATAGCTTTGCGAGAGAAGAAGTGGCGACTGGGTAGGTCATAGCGTGGTACTGCATAGGCCATGAGTTCGCGGAAAGCTGTGCTTTCCACCAACCGAAAGGGCATCATCTCAAACGTGATTAGTTTGGCAATGTGGGCGTTCAAACCCAGTGTACGCGGATGAGAGACTGAGTACTTTCTTGACCTACTCATAGTGTCTGGGAGGGTGAGCTGGACTTGAGAGCTGCATATGGTGGAAGTAGCGGTGGACAGGGCGGACTGAGAGAGGGTTGATGATGGTGATGGAGTTGGTGTTCTTTCTGATGGCCTAGAATCAGTCTTTCGTTGATATAACAGTGGGATTCCCTGACTGCTGTGGCCTTGCAACGACACCTCAACATTTGCTGCTGTGCTAACCGGTGGGCTTACAGTGGGGGAAACAATGTAGCGTTGCTGACTACCTTCGTTGTGATCAGTTGCACATGTGGCACTTGAGGTTTGGTGTTGTGTCCACGCTTGCAAGTGCATGCTGATTAAATGTCTAAGCATGCAACTGGTATTCAAATTTTTCAGATTTTTCCCTCGGCTAAAGGACTTTGCGCACTTCTTACAGATAACCTTGGCCTGATCATGAGGATTTTGTTCAAAAAAGTGCCACACTGCACTCTTCCTACTTTGGCAGACATTTTGCGGCCTAGCACTCTGTGATCTTTTGACCCTCTGGACAAGCTGTCCAGCAACTCTTTTGATGTTTGGAACCTGTCTTTGGAGTGCTCCGGGCCTGCCAGATAACAGCTGTTGCGATGTCGATGTCTGCTGTGGATGCTCCTCATCTGAGCTATTGGAAGCAGCACCCTCTTCCCCCAATGGATGCCAATCTGGGTCAACAACTGGGTCATCCATCACCTCCTCTTCTATGTCATGTGCACCTTCCTCTGTGTCACCGTGTATGGTGGTATAGTGTGCGGGAAGGGGAACCTGAGTCTCATCAGGGTCAGAATCTGTCTCTGTACACTGCGAGGACAATGTAGTGCTCTGAGTGAATGTACCAGCAGAATCATCCATCAGCGGCTGTGCATCAGTGCACTCCATGTCAGATTCATCTTGGCCTGGGTAATTCACCATTTGACTTGATAATCCAGGCATGGTATGTGAAAACAGCTCCATGGAGTAATCAGTAGTATGTCCTGCGTCATCCTTCAATCTTGGTTGGGGTGAAGGACACAAGGAAAGGTGTGGTTCATGAACATGAGCCTCCAATGACGACTCAGTGCTTTTACTTTTTACAAC
The DNA here is from genome assembly GCF_039654945.1 of Dendrobates tinctorius. NCBI lineage: Eukaryota > Metazoa > Chordata > Amphibia > Anura > Dendrobatidae > Dendrobates > Dendrobates tinctorius. The sequence goes on from NW_027361837.1 coordinate 56,355, forward strand.
TGAAGAAGAGGAGGCGATAGAGCTGGAGGCTGAGTCAGCAATGTAAGACAAAACTTTTTCCTGATGCTTTGGCTTTAAAAGCGGTTTGCCAACTCCTAGAAAACTAAGCGTTCGAGGCCTTATATAGCCAGACGATGAGGCAGGCTCAACACCTCCTGCATTCGGTCCTATTTTGCTCTTGCCACTACCATCAGATCCACCACCAACACCATCATTACCAGCTGCCAACCCCCGCCCAATTCCACGGCCTCTTCCACCAGCCTTCCTCATTTTTGGTAGAAATGTAGACAAAATCCAACAAACTATATAGTAATGTAAAACAAGGTACAAGGTGTCTATAGGACAGGGGAGATTTTGAATTTCTGCAGACACTTGTGGACACTGGACACTTTTGGATTGTGTGAGGCCCAATGAATATCTGAGCGCTATGTGACAGGCTCGATGGCACAGCTGTGACAAAAGTGACTAGAGGATAAGGGAGATTTTGAATCTCTGCACACACTTTTGGACACTGGACACTTTTGGATTGTGTGAGGCCCAATGAATATCTGAGCGCTATGTGACAGGCTCGATGGCACAGCTGTGACAAAAGTGACTAGAGGATAAGGGAGATTTTGAATCTCTGCACACACTTTTGGACACTGGACACTTTTGGATTGTGTGAGGCCCAATGAATATCTGAGCGCTATGTGACAGGCTCGATGGCACAGCTGTGACAAAAGTCACTAGAGGATAAGGGAGATTTTGAATCTCTGCACACACTTTTGGACACTGGACACTTTTGGATTGTGTGAGGCCCAATGAATATCTGAGCGTTATGTGACAGGCTCGATGGCACAGCTGTGACAAAAGTGACTAGAAGATAAGGGAGATTTTGAATCTCTGCACACACTTTTGGACACTGGACACTTTTGGATTGTGTGAGGCCCAATGAATATCTGAGCGCTATGTGACAGGCTCGATGGCACAGCTGTGACAAAAGTGACTAGAGGATAAGGGAGATTTTGAATCTCTGCACACACTTTTGGACACTGGACACTTTTGGATTGTGTGAGGCCCAATGAATATCTGAGCGCTATGTGACAGGCTCGATGGCACAGCTGTGACAAAAGTGACTAGAGGATAAGGGAGATTTTGAATCTCTGCACACTCTTTTGGACACTGGACACTTTTGGATTGTGTGAGGCCCAATGAATATCTGAGCGCTATGTGACAGGCTCGATGGCACAGCTGTGACAAAAGTGACTAGAGGATAAGGGAGATTTTGAATCTCTGCACACACTTTTGGACACTGGACACTTTTGGATTGTGTGAGGCCCAATGAATATCTGAGCGCTATGTGACAGGCTCGATGGCACAGCTGTGACAAAAGTGACTAGGGAGATTTTGAATCTCTGCACACACTTTTGGACACTGGACACTTTTGGATTGTGTGAGGCCCAATGAATATCTGAGCGCTATGTGACAGGCTCGATGGCACAGCTGTGACAAAAGTCACTAGAGGATAAGGGAGATTTTGAATCTCTGCACACACTTTTGGACACTGGACACTTTTGGATTGTGTGAGGCCCAATGAATATCTGAGCGCTATGTGACAGGCTCGATGGCACAGCTGTGACAAAAGTGACTAGAGGATAAGGGAGATTTTGAATCTCTGCACACACTTTTGGAGACTGGACACTTTTGGATTGTGTGAGGCCCAATGAATATCTGAACGCTATGTGACAGGCTCGATGGCACAGCTGTGACAAAAGTCACTAGAGGATAAGGGAGATTTTGAATCTCTGCACACACTTTTGGACACTGGACACTTTTGGATTGTGTGAGGCCCAATGAATATCTGAGCGCTATGTGACAGGCTCGATGGCACAGCTGTGACAAAAGTGACTAGAGGATAAGGGAGATTCTGAATCTCTGCACACACTTTTGGACACTGGACACTTTTGGATTGTGTGAGGCCCAATGAATATCTGAGCGCTATGTGACAAGCTCGATGGCACAGCTGTGACAAAAGTGACTAGAGGATAAGGGAGATTTTGAATCTCTGCACACACTTTTGGACACTGGACACTTTTGGATTATGTGAGGCCCAATGAATATCTGAGCGCTATGTGACAGGCTCGATGGCACAGCTGTGACAAAAGTCATTAGAGGATAAGGGAGATTTTGAATCTCTGCACACACTTTTGGACACTGGACACTTTTGGATTGTGTGAGGCCCAATGAATTTCTGAGCGCTATGTGACAGGCTCGATGGCACAGCTGTGACAAAAGTGACTAGAGGATAAGGGAGATTTTGAATCTCTGCACACACTTTTGGACACTGGACACTTTTGGATTGTGTGAGGCCCAATGAATATCTGAGCGCTATGTGACAGGCTCGATGGCACAGCTATGACAAAAGTGACTAGAGGATAAGGGAGATTTTGAATCTCTGCACACACTTTTGGACACTGGACACTTTTGGATTGTGTGAGGCCCAATGAATATCTGAGCGCTATGTGACAGGCTCGATGGCACAGCTGTGACAAAAGTCACTAGAGGATAAGGGAGATTTTGAATCTCTGCACACACTTTTGGACACTGGACACTTTTGGATTGTGTGAGGCCCAATGAATATCTGAGCGCTATGTGACAGGCTCGATGGCACAGCTGTGACAAAAGTGACTAGAGGATAAGGGAGATTTTGAATCTCTGCACACACTTTTGGACACTGGACACTTTTGGATTGTGTGAGGCCCAATGAATATCTGAGCGCTATGTGACAGGCTCGATGGCACAGCTGTGACAAAAGTCACTAGAGGATAAGGGAGATTGGATTGCTTTTAAAAAAGCAGTTTGCAGAGCAGTGGGTAAACAGCAATGCCAGCCTGTCAGGAAGCCTTAAAAGGCAGCCCAACAACCAACACCACTGATACACCACAATATAGCCTCCCCTTGCACTGCACACACAGTGACTGGTGTGTTGTGCAGGCCAAATTGCTAGCAGCAGAAGCAGTTTTTTTGTCTTCTTCCCTGCCTAACGCTCTCCCTACAGAATCAGTAGCAACCTCTCCGTATACTGAGATCGGCAGAAGTAAGATGGCGGTCGGCGTGCACGCCCTTTTATACCCCCTGTGACGCCCACCAAAGCAAGCCAATCACTTGCATGCCCTTCTGAAAGATGGTGGTGACCCCTGCCTATGTCATCACGTTGTCCACAGTGTCCGTGGATCCTGATTGGCTGAAAAAGAGCGCAAAACAAACTTTTGAAACGCGACTTTGGCGCGTAAGTCGCCGACCTCGTGGCCGACCTCATCCTAGGGTCGGGTTTCGTTTCATGAAACCCGACTTTGCCAAAAGTCGGCGACTTCGGCGTTTCGCTCAACTCTATTGCCAACCAATTATTTAGTCTGGAAGAGGACTGGCAAATTCTGGGGAGATCCAGGCCTTGTTCATTTTCAGAAAAGTAAGCCGGTCGACATTATCGGAAGAAAGTCGCGTGCGACGGTCTGTTAGTACACCACCTGCGGCACTAAAGACGCGTTTCGATAAGACACTGGCAGCAGGGCAAGCCAGCACCTCCAATGCATACTGGCTAAGCTCTGGCCATGTATCCAGCTTAGAGACCCAAAACTTGAAGGGGGAAGAGCCATCTGGGAGTACACTCACAGGGCAAGACATGTAGTCTGTCACCATCTGACGGAAACGTTGCCTCCTGCTGACTGGAGCTGTCAGTGATGGTGTAGACAATTGTGGCGGACACACAAAACTTTGCCACATTTGGGCCATAGTGGTCTTGCCTTGTGCTGAGGCGCTGCCTCTGCTCCCTTTGTGCCGAGTTTCCTCCACTGGCTTGACGCACAGAGGTGCTTTGTAAAGGACTAGCACCACTGCTGTCGGGTGGAATGGAAAACATGATGGACTGCACCAGTGTGTCTTGGTACTCCTGCAGTTTACGCTCCCGGTTCAACGTTGGTATGAGGGTTTGCAAGTTGTCCCGGTAGCGAGGATCTAGGAGGGTGAACACCCAATAATAAGCCGTGTAGAGAATGTGGGCGATGCGGCGGTCGTTTCTCAGGCACTGCAGCATGAAGTCAACCATGTGCTGCAGACTCCCAACTGCCAAAGAACCGCTGTCCCCTGCTTGAGGCGTGATCTCTGCCTGCTCTGCATCACCCCACCCTCGCTGTACATACTGACTAGAGCTTTGTGTACCTCCCTCCTCTGGAGAGATGTCTTCCTTCTCCATCGACTCCTCCTCATCCTCCTCACAAAGTGTCCCCTGCCTAGGCCTTTGTGAGGAAGCACGTAGCGCAGACTGTCCAGAAGCAGATGGCATTTGGGACTCCTCATCCTCCACCTCTTCCAAAACCTCATCCCTTAGTGCTTGCAGTGTTTTTTGAAGCAGGCAGATAAGGGGGACAGTCATGCTGACTAGTGCATCATCTGCACTCGCCATTCACGTGGAATCATCGAAGGCACGCAAAACGAGGCAGATGTCCTTCATAGACGCCCACTCAGTGGTGCTGAAGTGTGACCGGCGCACAGTGCGACTTGTTTGCGCCTGATGCAGCTGGTACTCCATGACTGCTGCCTGCTGCTCACACAACCGCTCCAACATATGTAACGTAGAATTCCACCTGGTGGGTAGGTCACATATGATGCAATGTTCCGGAAGGCGTAATCGGCGCTGCAGAGCAGCAAGGCGCGACCTTGCCGTGCTGGAACGCCGCAAGTGAGCGCACTCTATGCGGACCTTGTGCAGCAGTGCATCAAGATCCGGATAGTCCCTCAGAAAGCTCTGCACGACCAAGTTGAGCACATGTGCCAGACATGGGATGTGAGTGAGGTTGCCTAGGCCAAGAGCTGCCACCAGATTTCGGCCATTTTCACACACTACCAAGCCTGGCTGGAGATTCGCTGGCACAAACCACACGTTGATCTCCTGCTTGATGGCATTCTAGAGCTCCTGCGCTGTGTGGCTTCGATTCCCCAAATAAATTAATTTCAGTACGGCCTGTTGACGTTTGGCCACGGCTGTGCTCATATCGGTCGTAACAGGCTCCTGCTGCGCTGTTTCAGAGGAACTTGAGTAGGAGGAGAAGTCAATGTGTACAGACTGGATTCCTGCTATCCGTGGAGTTGGCAGAACACGTAGAGCGCCACTCTCCAGATCTGTACCCGGCTCCACAACATTGACCCAATGGGCAGTGAGGGAAAGGTATCGTCCCTGTCCATGGTTACTGGTCCACGCATCGGTGGTCAGGTGGACCTTGCTACTGACGGCGTTTAGTAGCGCATGTTTTATGTTTGCCTCCACATGTTTCTGCAGGGCAAGGACGGCTCGCATGCTGAAATAAAAGCGGCTGGGCACAGTGTATTGTGGGACTGCTAATGCCATGAAGTCCCGGAAGGTGTCAGTCTCCACCAGCCTGAATGACAGCATTTCAAGTGCCAGTAGTTTGGCAATGCCAGCATTCAGAGCCTGTGCTCTAGGATGGTTTGCTGAGTATGGCCACCTTTTCTCCCATGCCTGTGCTACCGATGACTGTCGAGTGGCCTGGGAGTGTGAGGATGACTTGGAACGTGGTGCTGTGGGTGGAATGTCACAGGGTCTCCGGACAACAGTGCCAGAGGTTCTCCTTGGCGATCCTGTGAGGAAGCCGAACCAGCTGTGTGTGAGCTGGAGGAAGAGGCCCCAACACGAGCTGAAGAGGTGGTAGGTGGTGCTGTACGTTGGCCTACGTCTTCAGTGTGTCTGTGTAACTCCACCTCGTGCTTGGTCCGCACATGTTTCCACATATTAGTGGTATCGAGGTTGCTGACATTTTTACCTCTTTTGACTCTCTGATGACATAGCTTGCATTTGACAAAGCAAATGTCATCTGCAACTGTGTCAAAAAAGGACCACGCACTGCAAGTCTCGGGAGCGCCTGTTTTGCCTTTTGAAAGTGGAATGCTCCTAACGGGTGCCGAAGTGGAGGCTACAGGCAACCAAGTCTGCCCCCTCCCTCTCCCTCCGGTTTTTGCCGTTCGGGGAATCTCTTCCTCAGAGCTGCTCCCACCACCTGCCTGTTCCTCACGCCATGATGGGTCATGGACCTCATCATCTACACTCCCCTCTTCAAACACCTGCTTCTCCTGGGTTGTCTCACCAGCACCGTACGCAACAGAAAGTGGCACCTGTGTCTCGTCATCATCTGATGCGTACTGAGGTGTGCTGACCATAGGCACTGGCCCACCCGCCTCTCAGATTCAGAGGGACAAAGAAGTTGCGCATCACTGCATACTCCCTCTTCACATTCTGGAATGCTGCTTGGCTGGCCCCCTCTTTCCACACCAACAGATTCCGAGAACAGAAGTAGAGACTGTGATGGCTCCTGTCCAGGGCTCTCTGACTGCCTGGGTACTTTGGCAGGTGGTGAAGAGACAGATGGTTGCTCTTCGGTGCTCTGGCCCTGAGAGGATGTGGAAGTAATTGAAGTCGATGCGTTAGCTGCCATCCATCCCACAACGGCTTCAATTTGTTCCTCCCGCAGCAGTGGGGTACGGTGAGGTCCTACAAAGCTGCGCATAAAGGACTTTTGCCTGCTAAAACTGGGGGATGCTGACTCACAGGTGCCAACAGCAGGCACAGAATCCCCACGTCCTCTTCCTGCAGAATCCCCACGTCCTCTCCCTGCTGAAACTCCACGCCCACGCCCACATGCTTTACTCCCTGCCTTCTTCATCTTGCTAGACTGAGAAAGATAGGCAGAAAAGTACAAAGGGGGGCCTTAGTGTGCTTATTCCTGAACAGCTGGTTACAGGTTTAAGAAACACTAATTTTATGCAGTGTGTGTGTCGACTACACTTTAATGGGAGCTAATGTGGCCTACACAACTTTCAAATGTAGTGTTTGGTGAACTTTGTTGTTTTTGTTTTTGGGAAAAAAAACTAAAAGGATGTGACCAAAGATTTGAAAGTGAGAGTATCACCAACTTTCTGGAGCTATTACAATGCAGGCAGATAACCTACATTGCAAAAGATGAGGCTCCAAAAAAATTGGGTAATACTAATCTGGCTGCAGCTGAAGGGCACAAGCCAGAAAAAAGGCTCCTCTATCTACTCCTATATAGTGTTTGCAACCAATGTAGATGGATATGGATGGATGCGCACTAATAGGAGAAGAAAAAATGAGCTGCAATTAAAGAAAAATATGTGTGATGCAGTGACGCACGCTGAGCGGCCTACAGCCAGACGTAGCTGCAGGACACACTACTCAGCGTGAGCTGCACTCACACACAGAGACCTCTCAGACTGCCGTGAACAGTGCAGCTAAGTGGGCACTAGCACTGAAAGGCTGCAGAAAGGCTCCACTGTCTACTACTAGTGTTTGCAACCAAAGTATATGGATACGGATGGAAGCACACTAGATAGAATTTTTTAAAAATAAGCAGTTCAAAAAGAAAAATATGTATGAGGCAGCAGTGAGGCACGCTGGGTGGCCTACAACCAGGCGTGGCTGCAGGACCCACTCCACAGCGTGAGCTGCACTCACACAGCCCTTGCAGACAGCTGTGAACGCTGCTGCTAGGGAAAAGAAAGCTACAGTGGTGGTTTATGTAGCCTGGGTAAAGCACAATATTGTTTTGAGAATCGCTATTTCTAACTGTCCCTCACAGTCTTCAACAACAGCCTGTCCCTAACTGAATTCACTGCAGAGTGACCAGAAATGGCGGCGGCGGTGGCTTTTATAGTGAAAAAAGTATCGGAAGTCAGTATCGGAATTCCGATAAAACTAATATCGGCCGATACCCGATACTTGCGGTATCGGAAAGCTCAACACTAGTCACGAAATAAGGCAGGCCACCAAAAAGACCGACTCACCAAATCTCTGGTACCAAAAATACCTGGATGACCAGCCAATGCGGAGCAATGAATTTCAGACATCACTCTCTTTCTCCACTGGTCAGGAACATACAATTTTCCCATAGGGCAACGCTCAGGTTTATCCTCCTGAAATTCCTCCAGGGCGCGTCTCAAATCGGGCGAAATGGCAGAAAGAACTACCCCCTCACCTAGGATGGTAGTAGGCTTGGTCACATTAAGAGAATCGGTAAAGAAACTCCTAGAAAGGGCGTCTGCCTTAACATTCTTAGTGCCAGGAAGAAAAGAGACCACAAAATTAAAACGTGTGAAAAACAAGGCCCATCTAGCCTGCCTAGGATTCAAGCGTTTGGCCGACTCCAGATAAATCAAATTTTTGTGTTCGGTGAGGACCACAACTTGATGTCTAGCTCCCTCCAACCAATGTCTCCACTCCTCAAATGCCCATTTCATGGCCAACAATTCCCGATTCCCCACGTCATAGTTGCGTTCAGATGGGGAGAAGTTTCGAGAAAAGAATGCACAGGGATTCATCTTAGAAGTCACAGGGTCTTTTTGGGATGAAACAGCTCCTGCACCAATCTCAGAAGCATCTACCTCCACCTGAAATGGAAGTGAGACATCAGGTTGCCGTAAAACTGGAGCTGAAGTAAATCTCCGCCTAAGCTCCTGAAATGCTGAGACAGCCTTAGGAGACCAATTCAGCACATCAGTGCCCTTCTTGGTCAGATCAGTCAGTGGTTTGACAATACCAGAAAAATTACCAATAAATTTACGATAGAAATTGGCAAAACCCAAAAACTTCTGGAGGGCCTTCAAAGAAGTAGGCTGAACCCAATCAAAAATGGCCTGTACCTTGGCCGGGTCCATTTCAATAGTCGATGGAGACAAGATAAACCCCAAAAATGAAATCCTCTGTACACCAAAGAGGCATTTCGATCCCTTAGCAAACAGGGAATTCTCCCTCAAAATCCGGAACACAGTCCGTACTTGTTCCACATGAGAATCCCAATCACTAGAAAACATCAAAATATCATCCAGATAGATGATCAAAAACTTATCCACAAAGTCACGGAAAATATCATTCATAAAGGACTGGAAGACAGAAGGGGCATTAGTGAGTCCAAAAGGCATTACCAGGTACTCAAAATGTCCCTCCGGAGTATTAAACGCCGTCTTCCATTCATCCCCGTGCTTGATGCGAATAAGATTATACGCCCCCCTGAGGTCAAGCTTAGTAAACCAGCAGGCACTCAACTCTGGAGAATAAATCAGACATCAGAGGTAACGGGTTCTGATATTTAACAGTCATTTTGTTAAGGGAACGATAATCAATACACGGTCTTAATGAACCATCTTTCTTGGCCACAAAAAAAACCCAGCACCTAAAGGTGACGAGGATGGTCTAATATGACCCTTCTCCAACGACTCCTTAATATAGGACCGCATAGCATCATGCTCGGGTACTGATAAGTTGAAAAGCCGACCCTTGGGAAATATACACCCAGGCATCAACTCAATTGCACAGTCATAACTCCTATGAGGAGGCAAAGATGCAGACTTACTCTCACTAAATACATCAGAAAAATCGGCTAGATAATCAGGAATATCATGAGACTGAGGAGAGGTAGAGAAAACAGGAGCGTCCCTAAGAACACACTGACAACCCCAACTCACCACAGACCCAGACTTCCAATCCAAAACTGGATTATGAGTTTGCAACCAGGGAAAACCCAGAACAATATTATCATGCAAATTATGCAGCACCAAAAATTTACAATTTTCTTGGTGGTCTGGGCAACTCGCATTATCACCTGGGTCCAAAACTGAGGTTTATTCTCCGCCAAAGGAGTAGCATCAATACCCCTCAAAGGAATAGGCGTCTGCAGAGGCGTCATGGAAAAACCACGTTTAGCAAAGTTCAAATCAATCAGATTCAATGCTGCTCCTGAATCCACAAAAGCTTTAGTAGAAAACGTGGATAAGGAGCAGATCAGAGTAATTGCCAAAAGGAACTTAGGTTGTACACTGCCCACAGCAAATGTGTGTGCAAAACGTTTCTCTCGTTTAGGGCAGACAGAAATAGTATGAGAGGTGTCTCCACAGAAAAAACACAGCTTATTACGCCTTCTAAACTCCTGACGTTGCACCCTAGACAAAACCCCATCACATTGCATAGGTTCAGACGTTTGTTCAAAAGGTGGCAGCGCCTCCCCTGTAGTTTTACGTTCACATAAACGCTGATCAACTTGAATGGCTAATGACATAGAATCATCCAGACCAGAGGGAACAGGAAATCCCACCATAACATCTTTTACGGTCTCTGATAAACCCTTCCGAAAGAGAGCTGCCAATGCACTATCATTCCATGTAGTAAGGACCGCCCACTTTCAGAATTTTTGACAGTATAACTCTGCAGAATCCTGACCCTGGTTTAATGCCAACAGGGTTCTCTCAGCTTGATCAACATCATTAGGTTCATCATGCAACAACCCCAAGGCCTGAAAAAATGCATCCACATTAGTCAGAACAGGATTTTCAGGTGTCAGAGAAAAAGCCCAATCCTGGGGATCGCCGCACAGCAAGGAGATGACAATTTTAACCTGCTGCACAGAGCTCCCCGATGAGTTAGGCTTCAAGGCAAGAAATGATTTACAATTATTCTTAAAATTCAGAAATTTAGACCGATCCCCAGAAAACACATCAGGAGTAGGGATCTTGGGTTCAGCAGCATGTGACTGAATGAGGTAGGTGGAAATTCCCTGTACTTCAGCAGCAAGTTGCTCCACACGATCAGACAATTGCTTAATCTCCATTAGGGGAAAAAAAAAAATCCTCCTCCGGCCCCAGAAAAAAAAGAGGAAAAAATAAATTAAAAAAAAAATTGACACTTTTTTTTTTAACAACTTTTTCCTGCTTTTGAGTACCCTAGAATCTGCGGTATGGCTGGTGATTCTGTTATAAATGGGTCACCGAGGAGAAAAACAAAACAAAACAAGCTAAGTCACAGAAAACCAGAGGTTGGTAGCTATGCAGATTGCAGATCCCTGATCCTAACCACACAGCTAGCAGCAGCCGTGGAGCGTACCTACGATGGTCCTAGACGCTTCGTCACAGCCGGAGGACTAAATAAGCCTGAAGCAAGAAAAGGGGAAAACTAACTGCCCCAGAGCAGACCCCAAAGGAAAGACAGCCCCCACACATGTATTGACGGTGAAACAAGATGAAAGCACAAACACAGGCAGAAAAATAGGCTGAGCAAACAATGGGGCCCAAACTAACTAGAAAGGATAGGAAAGGAAAGACACTGTCTGCAATCTGCAAAAAACCCTACAAAAATAAAGTCCAACACTTCTGATAGCAAAATGAACCCTGAAGTCACTAGACTTCTCCCACTATATCAGCACTCTGAAATATTCTGAGACAGAGCAAAAAGAGGCCAATCTAATAAGGGACAAAAAGCAAATTGGCAAATACAGATAAATAAGAGTGGGAATTTAACGCAGCCCCAGCCGGGGCTGGCTGACCACACAAAAAACTGAATAGACCAACAAAATCAAGTGTGAACATTAGCAGAAAAACTTAGCTTTAGATGACTGGAACAGAGCTGAAAACAAAGACCTGACAAGCTAGAAGGAATCACCAGCACCAGACTAGGGCGTCGGCTGTCTTAAATCCAGTCTGAGATTCCTGAGGTCCAAACGTCATCCTCATTATCAGGTGGCAGATGTCTACTGATTAAATCAGCCTCACTACCACCAGTTATCACCAGAGGGAGCCTGGAAGGAGAACTCACAACTGGTGGACAGGAAAATGAACTCACAACACGCGGGGCTTACTAGATATAGCCAAAGAGACCTGGGAGAACCAACCTACCCCCCACAAAAGTGTGATAGAACATGTTGCAAAAATGCAAGAGAGAATGGAGACAGTCCTACCCTTGGTCCGGGAACATATGGAGGCAGCACAACGCTCACAGAGTCGGGTCTATAACCAAGAGGCTCGGGTAAGAACCTTTAGCCCTGGGGATCGGGTTTTGGTGCTTGTGCCTACCGTAGATAGCAAATTTCTCGCAAAGTAGTAGACCACAAGGTACATCAGCCAGGACGGAGAAAGCCAGAACAGGTTTACCATATTAATTTGCTTAAACCCTGAAAAGATAGAGAGCATCTTGGTAGGGATAGTCCGCTGCCAGCGTTTCAGATGGAAAAGGCTCCGTTACCTCGGAGCGAGGCAGGAGAAGCCCAACCCGCGGTCAAAATTGCAGATACTTTGTCTCCTAGACAGGTTCAGGAGGTCCGGGAGTTCATTAGCCGAAATACAGATGTTTTTTCGGAGCTTCCTGGATGCACCTCCCTAATCCAACATGACATTGTCACAGAGCCACAGGCCAAGGTCCGACTAAAGCCTTATCGGGTGCCTGAGGCCCGGCGACAAGCCATCTCGGAAGAGGTGATGGCTATGCTACAGTTAGGGGTCATAGAAGAGTCTCAAAGTGAGTGGGCCAGCCCAATAGTCCTAATACCCAAGCCTGATGGGTCTCTAAGATTCTGTAATGATTTTAGAAAACTCAATGACATTTCAAAATTTGACGCCTACCCCATGCCCCGGGTTGATGAGTTGATAGAGCGCTGTGGGCAAGCACGGTATTTTACAACTCTTGACCTCACAAAAGGTTATTGGCAGGTAACCCTAACAGAGGCGGCGAAGGAAAAAACGGCTTTTGTAACACCTGAGGGGCTGTTCCAGTATAAGGTATTACCCTTTGGGTTGCATGGCGCACCAGCAACGTTCCAGCGGTTAAAGGATATTGTGCTCCGTCCTCATCGCCGCTATGCCTCAGCCTATCTAGACAATATCATTGTGTACAGCACCGACTGGGAAAGCCACTTAGCAAAAGTACAGGCAGTGATAGACTCTCTGCGACAAGCAGGGCTAACTGCCAACCCAAAGAAGTGTTCCATAGGGTTGGAAGAAGCCCAGTACTTGGGGTATGTCATTGAGAGAGGAGTTCTCAAGCCCCAAGTAAACAAACTAGAGGCAATTCAGAACTGGCCCCGCCCCCTCACAACAAAACAGGTAAAAGCCTTTTTGGGTTTAGTGGGATATTACAGGCGGTTCATTCCCAACTTTGCAACCCTGTCCGCGCCTTTAACAGATTGTTTAAAAGGAAAAAAATCTGTGATGGTCCACTGGAATGATCAGTTAGAGGAGGCCTTTACAAAATTAAAAGGGGTACTGTGTGGTTCACCAGTCCTGATCACTCCCAATTTCAAAAAAGAGTTCGTGGTGCAGACTGATGCCTCTGAGATAGGCCTCGGTGCCGTGCTGTCTCAGGAAGTTAACGGGGAAGAGCATCCCGTTAGCTTCCTAAGCCGGAAGCTTACCCCAGCTGAAACCCGATACAGTATTGTGGAGAGAGAGTGCCTGGCCATCAAGTGGGCACTGTAATCGTTACGCTACTATTTTCTGGGGAGAACATTTCGGTTGGTGACAGATCATTCCCCTCTTATGTGGATGAGTCAAGCTAAGGAGAGGAATGCCTGAGTCACCAGGTGGTTCCTGTCCCTGAAAAATTTTAAATTTTCAGTGTAACATCGTGCAGGCAGACTACAGGGGAATGCAGATGCCCTGTCCAGAGTTCACTGTATGTCATGTGTCCACCCCCTCGGGGTTGAACATAGGGGGAGGTATGTGGTACAGTAAAGGGTGTTTTACTGGATGGAAGATATGTTTCTCCCAGCAGATTAATGTTTGGCCGGGTTTTTCCCTAAAGACGGGACCTGCGATGATGTCAGGGTCACGTGATCAGCCCATGTGGTGTCTCCCTCACTGCTGGGAGGGGTTAGGCCCTATGTAATGGAGGTTGGTAATTACCACAGTGTGAGTGGGTTTTGGGAAGCTACAGGAACTTGTGTGGACTCAGCCTGAAGCTTGTATACTGGATTCCTGTGCTGCAGGACTATCGCTGCAAGACTCGGAAGAACCCCGGGAAAGGCACCTGGCGGATGCTGCAGGACCTGGCAGCCGCTTAGTTACGCCCGTCCTATGCAAGGGGTGAGTCTGGGACCAGTGGTTCTCCAAGCTGGAGTATGTTTTTGGTTTTCCCTATGTTTTGTTAAGCTGCTGGTTACTGAGTGACATTAAAACCACTGGAATTGGACTTTATGCCTGTGTGTTGCCTCGTTACTGCCACCCGGCTATTGCCTACCAGAGCGAATCCCTACAATATGTATATAATACCCAGGGCAGAGCTAGAAAGGTATATATATATATATATAATACCCAAGGGAGAGCTAGAAAGGTATCTATAATACCCAGGACAGAGCTACAAAAGTATATATAATACACAGGGCAGAGCTAGAAAGGTATATATATAATACCCAGGGCAGAGCTAGAAAGATATATATATAATACCCAGGGCAGAGCTAGAAAGGTATCTATAATACCCAGGGCAGAGCTAGAAGGATATATATAATACCCAGGGCAGAGCTAGAAAGGTATATATAATACCCAGGGCAGAGCTAGAAAAGTATATATAACACACCGGGCAGAGCTAGAAAGGTATATACAATACACAGGGCAGAGCTAGAAAGGTATATACAATACACAGGGCAGAGCTAGAAAGGTATATATATATATAATACCCAGGGCAGAGCTCGAAAGGTATATATGTAATACCCAGGGCAGAGCTAGAAAGGTATATATAATACCCAGGGCAGAGCTAGAAAGGTATATATAATACACAGGGCAGAGCTAGAAAGGTATATATAATACCAAGGGCAGAGCTAGAAACGTATATATATAATACCCAGGGCAGAGCTAGAAAGGTATATACAATACACAGGAAAGAGCTAGAAAGGTATATATAATACACAGGGCAGAACTAGAAAGGTATATACAATACAAAGGGCAGAGATAGAAAGGTATAATACACAGGGCAGAGCTAGAAAGGTATATATAATACACATGGCAGAGCTAGAAAGGTATATATAATACACAGGGCAGAGCTAGAAAGGTATATATAATACCCAGGGCAGAGCTAGAAAAGTATATAGGATACACAGGGCAGAGCTAGAAAAGTATATATATAATACCCAGGGCAGAGCTAGAAAGGTATATATAATACTCAGTGAAGAGCTAGAAAGGTATATATAATACCCAATGAAGAGCTAGAAAGGTATATACAATACACAGGAATGATCTAGAAAGGTATATATAATACCCATGGAAGTGCTAGAAAATAATATGTAATACACAGAGCAGAGCTAGAAAGGTATGTATATAATACCCAGGGCAGAGCTAGAAAGGTTTCTAGAATATCCAGGGCAGAGCTAGAAAAGTAAATATAATACACAGGGCATAGCTAGAAAGATATATATAATACCAAGGGCAGAGCTAGAAAAGTATATATAATACACAGGGCAGAGCTAGAAAGGTATCTATAATACCAAGGGCAGAGCCAGAAAAGTATAAATAATACACAGGGCAGAGCTAGAAAGGTATATATGTATATAATACCCAGGGCAGAGCGAGAAAGGTATATATATATATATATATATATATATATATATATATATAATACCCAGGGCAGAGCTAGAAAGGTATCTATAATACCCAGGACAGAGCTAGAAAAGTATTTATAATACCCAGGGCAGAGCTAGAAAGGTATATATAATACCCAGGGCAGAGATAGAAACGTATATTAACCAGGGCAGAGCTAGAAAGATCTATAATACACAGGGCAGAGCTAGAAAAGTTTATATAATACACAGGGCAGAGCTAGAAAGGTATATATATATAATACCCAGGGCAGAGCTAGAAAGGTCTGGGTATTATATATATACATATAATATATGTATATGTATATATACATATACAGTATATATATATATAACTAGCTGAATAGCCCGGCGCTGCCCTGGCATAGTAACTAACTGTGGTTAGTTATAGCAAATTATAATTATCCTCCATCCCATAGTCCCGTCCCCATATACCCATCATACATATCCTCCATCCCATAGTCCCATGCCCATATACCCATCATACATATCCTCCATCCAATAGGCCCGTGCCCATATACCCATCACACATCCTCCATCCCATAGTCCCATGCCCATATACCCATCATACATATTCGCCATCCCATAGTCGAGTGCCCATATACCCATCACACATCCTTCATCTCTTAGTCCCATGCCCATATACCCATCATACATATCCTCCATCCCATAGTCCCGTGCCCATATACCCATCACACATCCTCCATCCCATAGTCCCATGCCCATATACCCATCACACATCCTCCATCCCATAGTCCCGTGCCTATATACCCATCATACATATCCTCCATCCCATAGTCCCGTGCCCATATACCCATCATACATATCCTCCATCCCATAGTCCAGTGCCCATATGCCCATCACACATCCTCCATCCCATAGTCCCGTGCCCATATACCCATCATACATATCCTCCATCCAATAGTCCAGTGCCCATATACCCATCACACATCCTCCATCCCATAGTCAACCATTATGACATCATAATGAGCGGCGGGGCTTGCAACCTATGATGACATCAGCGTCGCCATGGCAACCATTGTGACATCATAATGAGGGGCGGGGCTTGACGTGCGCACACTTTTGCCCCAGTATGTAGATAGGGGCAAAATTGGTGAATTGCAACACGCGGGTTAAAATTTCGCCTCACAACATAGCTTAGGATGCTCTCGGGGTCCAGACGTGTGACTGTGCCAAATTTTGTGGCTGTAGCTGCGACGGTGCGGATGCCTAGCCCGGACATACACACACACATACATACACACATACATACATACACACTTTGAGCTTTATATATTAGATGTGAGTGGATGGAACCAACACCATTAATAAATCAGTCAGAGATCCAGTGTGTCCTACACAGCCATACTCATTACAAAGTATATACACCCAAGATATATAGAAAAATGACTTCACTTACAATCAGCAGCTGGAATATTCAGGGTCTCAACACCTCGGCCTTTGGATGTAAAACAAATGACCCTGACTTTATACAAAGACTGAGAAATATAGACATTCAGATCCTCCATGGACCAGAGTCGAAGACGAATCTCTGGTGCCCATCGGATGCAGGGAAATCTCTGTCCCTGCCCTGAAAAATAATAACATCAAACAGGGCCGGAGCTCAGGAGGAATACTGATCTGGTATAAAGAGGAGCTCCATCAAACCGGTGAAGAGAGGAGGCAGCCACATATGGATCAGGATCAGCAGCTCCATCCTCACCTCTCAGTCTGATGTCCACCTCTGCACCACCTATATACCACCACCAGAGTCACCCTACTTCAATCCAGAGTGCTTTGAGATCTTCCAAAGAGAAGCCGCCCACCATCAGGACCTGGGCAAAGTTCTCATCTTTGGAGACCTCAATGCAAGAACAGGGAGAGAAAACGACTTCCTGACCATGGATGGGAACATCTGCATATTTGGAGCAGAGAATGACGGCCAAGACTCGGTAGTCACAGAGAGAAACAGCTATGACAGTACAGTCAACAAAAGTGGTAAAAAGCTCCTGAACGTATGCAGAAGTTTAGGACTTCATATTCTTAACGGACAAACCAAAGGAGAATCCTTGGGGAGGTGTACACTAAACTCCCACGTAGGGAGAAGTGTAGTAGATTATGCCATCATCACAGATATGAACCTGGCAAATATCAGCGCCTTCATAGTCTCCCCACAAACGGTGGGGACCACAGCCAACTTCTTCTGTACTTGAAATCTACAGAGAAACCATCCACTCAAAAGCCACAGCTGAGCGGCCTCTTCACCCACCCTCCATCCTATAAATGGCACAAAATGTCGGCATTAAAGTATAAAGAGGCTCCCAGCAGACCTGAAATACAGCGGATGCTCCACCACTTCTACAACTACGAGTACCAGCCTAACCCAAAGGGAGTGAGTCAAGCTGCAAAAGACCTCAACAATATATTCTATGCAATGGCCAGACTGTCCGACCTTAAAAAAGTCAACTACAAGAGACTAGAGTTGAGCGACTTTTGGTTTTTTAGGGTCGAGTTTCGTTTCGTGAAACCCGACTTTTCCAAAAGTCGGGTCGAGCAAGATCGGCCGATTATAGGGAAAAGTCGGGGTCGTCCCGAAACACGAAACCCAATGTAAGTCAATGGGGAATAAAAGTCGGCAGTGAGAGGAGGACAGGAAACACACCTACAGTGCCCATTTGAATGCCAAAAGCATCAATTCTTCTTACTTAAGCTTGTCAACCTTAATTAGCTTCATAATACAAGTTACGCACTGAAAAATGGGGGTTATTTGGCTAAAGTTGTGGGGGGGTAGGGCTGGCTCCAGGTTTTCATGTGCCCTGGGCGAAAGAGCGCCCCTTTAACACATACCACAACTCATCATGCTCGGATACGGCAGAGAAATAGCGGTATAGTACAATGAAAAATACTTCACTTTTTACATCTCATGACGAGGCCCATCTATTTCTCCATACAGAATCATTGGTCCCATATAATGTTTGAAACAGTATATGATGAGCTCCACATAATGCTACAGTATATGTTGGTCCCCATGGATGAAGCTCCACTGTCTTATGGGCCCAAATAATGCTTCAAACATAATGGGCCCCATTTCTAATGCTCTAGTGTATAATGGGCCCTGTAAATGCTGCTCCAGTGTCTGATGTCCACCTTTGGAATGTTCCAGTGTATGGTGGGCCCCATCTATCATTCTCCAGAGTATAGTACTCCCCAAAAATTGCTGTCCGAACATTGAAAACAATCAAATAAGTCTCCTCGCTAGGGAATCCCTGTACTAGTCTGGACTCCTCGTCGTCCCCATCTTCCATCTCACTGCACAGTATTTCAACCTTGCAAGTGCTGTGATCCTGAGCAAGCAGGGGGGGCCCACTCGTTGGCGACGGCACTGGCACAGGGCCCCTAATAGTACGGTGGTGTGTCTGATGGCGGGTACGCCGAACCTGCACTTTCATCTGTAGCTTCCTCTTTGTCACCGTGTAAGATGGAACTGTATATGGGAAGGGTAACCTGAGTTTCATCAGGGTCAGATTCAGGCCGTGTAGCGTGCGAGGGGAATGTAGTGGTCTGGGTCAATTTACCAGCAGATTCATCGAGCAGTGGCTGGGCATCAGTGCACTTGTGTCGCCCCCAGGAGTATGGTCGCCACAGTGGCATTACCTTCCTCCTAGGGAGTGTGATGTCATGCTTGGGAACAACGAAGGCTCTCTCTAGCAGGTTAACTGATTGGGCGGCGTTATTCCCATGAGTCATGACCCTCCAAACAGCGTTCATGAAGGCAAAGTGTTTGTTTTACGTGGGCAGTATGGTTGCAAAGCTGAACCTTAAAGGAATGTCCAGAAGGGCACCACCAGGAGTGGAGCCTATGGTTAAATTGGACTCCACCTGGGAAACCTCAACCATGCCAGCTACAGAAAAGATGCACACATTGCAAGCTTAATTCCGTTAACGAACGAGACTCCGTCATGCCCCGCGGTCCGAGTCCGGCTTACTAGAGGGACACGTGAGGCTCTGGCACATGAGATTGGCCAATAACTGGTGTGTCATGCCCTTACATGTCCGTGGCTGCATGTGCTCTACACTGAAAAGGCCAGCGTTTTGTCGCTTACAGGTGCAGATAACCCGCTGAACAACGTTAGTGATGGGGATCACTGATTACAATTATTACCCGCGAACGATGATTTCCCAGTAAGTGCAGGTCAACCGCAGTTCCGGAATTAGGCCTAACCGACATTCCTGAAAAAATGAAAAACTTACGTGTGCAAACCACAGGTGCTGTAGCTTGCTTAACAGCTCGCCAGCCGTTCTCACGCCCAGTATGGATTACACGTGATTGCACAAAGGTGAGAAAGGGTACCGTATCCCCAGATAACATGTATGGATAGCGTACACAATCAAAATATATGTCTATACATCAGGAGGCAGGCTCAGACGGTGTTAGGCCCAGTATGGATTGCACGTGATTGCACAAAGGTGAGAAAGGGTACCGTATCCCCGGATAACATGTATGGATAGTGTACACATTCAAAATATATGTCTATACATCAGGAGGCAGGCTCAGACGGTGTTAGGCCCAGTATGGATTGCACGTGATTGCACAAAGGTGAGAAAGGGTACCGTATCCCCGGATAACATATGGATAGCGTACACATTCAAAATATATGTCTATACATCAGGAGGCAGGCTCAGACGGTGTCAGGCACAGTATGGATTTGACGGCTCAGACTACACAGCGGAGGAGCAGGGAGAGGTAAAGATTGCAAATGCTGGGGCCCTGCCCAAGCAAGGGGGGCCCACTCGTGGGCGTCGGTACTGGCACTGGGCCCCTCATAGTAAGGCGGTGTGTCTGACGGCGGGTGTGCACCACCACCGTCAGAGACACTTGATTGCACTATGAGGGACCCTGTGCCAGTTCCCGCGCCCAAGAGTCGGCCTACCCACCTGTCCAGGGCAACGGCACTCGCACGGTGTTGTGCGCTAGGTGGTGATCCCGGCCATGGGGGGGGAGGCAGCACAGTTAGGGAGTTTTAGAAAGTGGCATATGTTGATGTTGGACATTCAGCTGATGCAAAAGGCGAAATAGGTGAAGTCCCAGGAAGAGGTGGACCAAAGCAAGCCATTTTTCTGTCACCCTATGCGTCATCAGGGGAAGGTGGGACAAAATCCTTGGAAACCCATGCATGGTTCATTTTAATGAAGGTTAGATCATCCACATTTTGGGTTGACAGACGGGCCCTTTTTTCTGTCAGGATTGATCCAGCTGCACTGAAGACTCTTTCCGATAGCACACTTGCAGCTGGGCAAGCGAGCTCCTGTAAGGCATATTGTGCCAATTCAGGCCAGGTGTCCAGTTTAGCGGCCCAATAGTCAAAGGGGAATGACCTGTGTGGGAGAACATCGATATGGGAGGAAAAGTAGTTTGTAACCATAGTTGACAACTGCTGTCTCCTGTCACTTTCCATCGATGCAGTATTACCAGTTGTGTGAGCGGTACTTGAAAAATCAGTCCACAACATTGTCATGAAACCCCTGCCTCCAACGCCACTTCTGCTGTGTGCACCATGAACACCTCTGCCAAGCTGCCCCCGGCCCGTACGGCTCGTGTGAGAACCATCACCGCTGCTGTGTGCTGGGAATGCCTCAAGCAACCGATTTACCAGAGTTGCTTGTTTATTAGCCAATATTAGGTCAAGGTTCTCCTGTGGCATGATGTTTTGTAATTTGCCTTTATAGCGTGGATCCAGGATGCTGGCCAACCAGTAGTCGTCATCGTTCATCATTTTGGCAATGCGGGGGTCCCTTTTTAGGATCTGCAAGGCATAATCTGACATGTGGGCCAATGTTCCCGGTGTCAATGATGCACTGCGAGTGCTGGTTGGAGGAGCACTTTCTGGCAAATCCACATCCCTCCAGTCACGCACAAACCCTGTACCAGACCTTGCCACGCCAACATTTTCACTTGCCCCACGAGATGCATCCTCCTACCCTAAGTAATCATCCCCATCATCATCCTCCTCCTCCTCTTCTTCCTCCACCTCGTCTAGGAGAGGTCCCTGAGCAGACAATGGCTGAATGTCATCAAGGATTCCCTCCTCGTCAACATTGGCTGCAGACGCCTGCTCCTTAAGGTGCGTCAAAGTTTGCATGAGCAGACGCATAACTGGGATGCTCATGCTTAGGATGGCGTCGTCTGCGCTTACCAGCCATGTGCATTCCTCAAAACACTGAAGGACTTTACAGAGGTCTTTCAGCTTCGACCACTGCACACCTGTCAACTCCATGTCTGCTCTCAAAGTGCCTGGCCGTGTATCCTCCCACAAATGCATTATGGCCTGCCTCTGCTCGCACAGCCGCTCCACCATGTGCAGGGTGGAGTTCCACCTTGTTGCAATGTCGATAATGAGGCGGTGGCTGGGAAGGTGGAGCAATCGCTGCAGCTTCTGCATACGAACGGAGTGTACAGGCGACCAGCGGATGTGCACGCACAATCTTCGCACCTTCTGGAGCAGGGCTGTTAACTCCGGATAATTTTTGAGGAAGCACTGCACCACCAGGTTCAAGGTGTGAGCCAAGCAAGGTATGTGGCTGAGTTTTGAAAGGGCTATGGCTGCCACAAAATTACGGCCGTTATCACTAACTACCTTGCCTGCCTCAAGATGTACACTGCCCAGCCATGACTCAGTTTGTCGCTTCAAGTACTCGGCCAGCACCTCGGCGGTGTGTCTGTCGCCCAAACACATCATCTGCAACACAGCCTGCTGACGCTTTCCACTAGCTGCTCGATAGGGGGACACCTCGTGTGCAACAGTGGCAGCTGCAGATGGAGTGCTTGTATGACTGCGCTCTGTGGACGAGCTTTCGCTTCTGGAGGAGGAGGAGGAGGGTCGAACGCCTACAGCCAACTGTTTCCTATACCGTGGGCTAGGCAGCACTGTCCCACCACCGCTGTCCCCTGTGGACCCTGCATCCACCACATTAACCCAGTGTGCAGTGATGGACACGTAATGGCCCTGGCCATGCCGACTGGACCATGCATCAGTTGTGAGGTGCACCTTTCCGCTCACTGACTGCTTGAGTGCATGGACAATGCGGTCTTTTACATGATGGTGGAGGGCTGGGATGGCTTTGTGAGAGAAGAAGTGGCGACTGGGTAGGTCATAGCGTGGTACTGCATAGGCCATGAGTTCGCGGAAAGCTGCGCTTTCCACCAACCGAT
Source organism: Dendrobates tinctorius (assembly GCF_039654945.1). Classification (NCBI taxonomy): domain Eukaryota; kingdom Metazoa; phylum Chordata; class Amphibia; order Anura; family Dendrobatidae; genus Dendrobates; species Dendrobates tinctorius. Next base: position 78,978 of record NW_027361837.1, read on the forward strand.
AGGGCATCATCTCAAACGAGATTAGTTTGGCAATGTGGGCGTTCAAACCCAGTGTACGCGGATGAGAGACTGAGTACTTTCTTGACCTACTCATAGTGTCTGGGAGGGTGAGCTGGACTTGAGAGCTGCATATCGTGGAAGTAGCGGTGGACAGGGCGGACTGAGAGAGGGTTGATGATGGTGATGGAGTTGGTGTTCTTTCTGATGACCTAGATTCAGTATTTCGTTGATATAACAGAGGGATTCCCTGACTGCTGTGGCCTTGCAACGACACCTCAACATTTGCTGCTGTGCTAACCGGTGGGCTTACAGTGGGGGAAACAATGTAGCGTTGCTGACTACCTTCGTTGTGATCAGTTGCACATGTGGCACTTGAGGTTTGGTGTTGTGTCCACGCTTGCAAGTGCATGCTGGTTAAATGTCTAAGCATGCAACTGGTATTCAAATTTTTCAGATTTTTCCCTCGGCTAAAGGTCTTTGCGCACTTCTTACAGATAACCTTGGCCTGATCATGAGGATTTTGTTCAAAAAAGTGCCACACTGCACTCTTCCTACTTTGGCAGACATTTTGCGGCCTAGCACGCTGTGATCTTTTGACCCTCTGGACAAGCTGTCCAGCAACTCTTTTGATTTTTGGAACCTGTCTTTGGAGTGCTCCGGGCCTGCCAGATAACAGCTGTTGCGATGTCGATGTCTGCTGTGGATGCTCCTCATCTGAGCTATTGGAAGCAGCACCCTCTTCCCCCAATGGATGCCAATCTGGGTCAACAACTGGGTCATCCATCACCTCCTCTTCAATGTCATGTGCACCTTCCTCTGTGTCACCGTGTATGGTGGTATAGTGTGCGGGAAGGGGCACCTGAGTCTCATCAGGGTCAGAATCTGGCTCTGTACACTGCGAGGACAATGTAGTGCTCTGAGTGAATGTACCAGCAGAATCATCTATCAGCGGCTGTGCATCAGTGCACTCCATGTCAGATTCATCTTGGCCTGGGTAATTCACCATTTCACTTGATAATCCAGGCATGGTATGTGAAAACAGCTCCATGGAGTAATCAGTAGTATGGCCTGCATCATCCTTCAATCTTGGTTGGGGTGAAGGACACAAGGAAAGGTGTGGTTCATGAACATGAGCCTCCAATGACGACTCAGTGCTTTTACTTTTTATAACTTCAGAAGAGGAGGCGATAGAGCTGGAGGCTGAGTCAGCAATGTAAGACAAAACTTTTTCCTGATGCTCTGGCTTTAAAAGCGGTTTGCCAACTCCTAGAAAACTAAGCCTTCAAAGCCTTATGGAGCCAGACGATGACGCAGGCTCAACACCTCCTGCATTCGGTCCTATTTTGCTCTTGCCACTACCATCAGATCCACCACCAACACCATCATTACCAGCTGCCAACCCCCGCCCAATTCCACGGCCTCTTCCACCAGCCTTCCTCATTTTTTGTAGAAATGTAGACAAAATCCAACAAACTATATAGTAATGTAAAACAAGGTACAAGGTGTCTATAGGACAGGGGAGATTTTGAATTTCTGCACACACTTGTGGACACTGGACACTTATGGATTGTGTGAGGCCCACTGAATATCAGAGCGCTATGTCACAGGCTCGATGGCACAGGTGTGAAAAAAGTGACTACAGGATAAGGGAGATTTTGAATTTCTGCACACACTAGTGGACACTGGACACTTTTGGATTGTGTGAGGCCCACTGAATATCACAGCGCTATGTCACAGGCTCGATGGCACAGGTGTGAAAAAAGTGACTACAGGATCACAGAGATTTTGAATTTCTGCACACACTTGTGGACACTGGACACTTATGGATTGTGTGAGGCCCACTGAATATCAGAGCGCTATGTCACAGGCTCGATGGCACAGGTGTGAAAAAAGTGACTACAGGATCACAGAGATTTTGAATTTCTGCACACACTTGTGGACACTGGACACTTATGGATTGTGTGAGGCCCACTGAATATCACAGCGCTATGTCACAGGCTCGATGGCACAGGTGTGAAAAAAGTGACTACAGGATAAGGGAGATTTTGAATTTCTGCACACACTAGTGGACACTGGACACTTTTGGATTTTGTGAGGCCCACTGAATATCAGAGCGCTATGTCTCAGGCAGAAATTGGCTAGTGTATCACAAACTACAAGGTGTATGTAGAATTGGGAAGAATAGGAATCTCCCTAGAGTGTAGGTCTGTAAGAATGGAACAAGTCCTCCACTTATCCTTCCACAGTGACACACAGATAGCTTCACTGTGGCCGTGATAACAGCCGTTACACGGTACTGAGAGGAGCGTGCACGTACACGGCTGTCCGGTGTACGTAAAATTGTCAAGCTCCGTGTTTTTTAAGTATACGGACTGACACACGCTGTCTCTCTATAGTTTTGAATGTGATCAAACAGCAAATATATTTAACTGTTTGAAAGCTAGACAAAACTAGTAGGTGCAGGTCTGTAAGAACGGAACATGTCCTCGACTTATTCTCACAGAGTGACACACAGATAGCTTCACTGTGGCTGTGATAACAGCCGTTACACGGTACTGTGTGAGGAGCGTACACCGCTGTATGGTGTGAAAAAATGCACGCTCAGTACCTCAGCAGGACAAAAAAAAAAATTGGGATTGCGTTTAAAAAAGCAGTTTGCAGAGCAGTGGGTAAACAGCAATGCAGCTGTCAGGAAGCCTTAGAAGGCAGCCTAACAACCAACACCGCTGATCCACCACAATATAGCCTCCCCTTGCACTGCACACACAGTGACTGGTGTGTTGTACAGGCAAAATCGCTAGCAGCAGAAGCAGTTTTTTTTTCTTCTTCCCTGCCTAACGCTCTCCCTACAGAATCAGCAGCAGCAACCTCTCCCTATGCTAAGATCGGCAGAAGTAAGATGGCGGTCGGCGTGCACGCCCTTTTATAACCCCTGTGACGCCCACCAAAGCAAGCCAATCACTTGCATGCCCTTCTCAAAGATGGTGGTGACCCCTGCCTATGTCATCACGTTGCCCACAGTGTCCGTGGATCCTGATTGGCTGAAAAAGAGCGCAAAACAAACTTTTGAAACGCGACTTTGGCGCGTAAGTCGCCGACCTCGTGGCCGACCTCATCCTAGGGTCGGGTTTCGTTTCATGAAACCCGACTTTAACTTTTTCGACCCGTTTCGCTCAACTCTACAAGAGACCAAAAGAAAAACAGATCAACGGATGGTTTGACAGTGAATGTAAAGCCGTACGGAAGACCCTGAGAACAGCCTCAAACAAGAAACGCAGAGACCCCAACCACCCCGGTCTGAGGGAAGCCTATGAAACCATACAAAGGCAGTACAAAACCATCCTCAGGAGGAAGAAGCAGAGTTACATCTCTACCAAGCTTAACCAACTCCAAGATGCCCTCCAAGACAACTCCTTCTGGGAACTGTGGAACCACATGGGCACAAAAGACAAGAAAAACAACATCCATATCCAAAATGGCAATATCTGGCTCCAGTACTTCAGAGACCTCAATAAAGACATTCCAAAGGAAGAACTAAGCCAAGAACAGGAAAGCATAATGGCAAAACTAAAAGCAATGGAGGAAAAAGTAAAAAATTTCCAAAACCCTGTGGATGCACCTATTACATTACAGGAAGTAGCAGAGAGAATCTCTTCCATAAGATGTAGAAAAGCCAGTGACCTGGATGGAATCCTACCAGAAATGCTGAAGTACAGCCCACCAGAAATACAGGCTGCAATGGTTAAACTCTTCAATATTGTGCCAAGTGCCGGCTACTTCCCCGTACAAGGCCTCATCACACCCATCCACAAGAATGGGGACAGAATAAAAAAAAAATAAAAAAAAAAATTATTATTATTATTATTACCTTTATGCATTATTTGCAGTATACATTTTTTATTTTTTAGTTCAGGATATTTGTGTTTTTTGCTTTTTGTTTTCTCTGGTTAATGGTCATGTGTTGATATGCACTTACATTGTGCATACACATTAACTTACTTTTCTCAGTTCAGATTTGTTTTTAATTCATTTCATTGTGCATTCAGTGCATATATGGGTGTGACCGCCCTCTTTCTGAGCTGGGAAAGCCATCCAGTCTGGCCTACACTGTTACTAGTGGTTCAGCCGCTCGACCCTTGTTCACATTCACGCCACTTGGCAAGTGAAAAGGTTTTAAATACTAGAGTAGGGACTGTCCCACAAGGGTTGCCGTGACGTGGCGGGATGGCTTGTACATTATTTTGATCAAAATTATGTTTACTAAATACCCTTATTATTATTACCTTTATGCATTATTTGCAGTATACATTTTTTATTTTTTAGTTCAGGATATTTGTGTTTTTTGCTTTTTGTTTTCTCTGGTTAATGGTCATGTGTTGATATGCACTTACATTGTGCATACACATTAACTTACTTTTCTCAGTTCAGATTTGTTTTTTATTCATTTCATTGTGCATTCAGTGCATATATGGGTGTGACCGCCCTCTTTCTGAGCTGGGAAAGCCATCCAGTCTGGCCTACACTGTTACTAGTGGTTCAGCCGCTCGACCCTTGTTCACATTCACGCCACTTGGCAAGTGAAAAGGTTTTAAATACTAGAGTAGGGACTGTCCCACAAGGGTTGCCGTGACGTGGTGGGATGGCTTGTACATTATTTTGATCAAAATTATGTTTACTAAATACCCTTATTATTATTACCTTTATGCATTATTTGCAGTATACATTTTTTATTTTTTAGTTCAGGATATTTGTGTTTTTTGCTTTTTGTTTTCTCTGGTTAATGGTCATGTGTTGATATGCACTTACATTGTGCATACACATTAACTTACTTTTCTCAGTTCAGATTTGTTTTTTATTCATTTCATTGTGCATTCAGTGCATATATGGGTGTGACCGCCCTCTTTCTGAGCTGGGAAAGCCATCCAGTCTGGCCTACACTGTTACTAGTGGTTCAGCCGCTCGACCAATGTTCACATTCACGCCACTTGGCAAGTGAAAAGGTTTTAAATACTAGAGTAGGGACTGTCCCACAAGGGTTGCCGTGACGTGGCGGGATGGCTTGTACATTATTTTGATCAAAATTATGTTTACTAAATACCCTTATTATTATTACCTTTATGCATTATTTGCAGTATACATTTTTTATTTTTTAGTTCAGGATATTTGTGTTTTTTGCTTTTTGTTTTAAGAATGGGGACAGGTATGACCCAGCCAACTACAGAGGCATATGTGTCAGCAGCAACCTGGGAAAACTGTTCAACAGCATCCTGAACAAGAGGATCCTCAGTTTCCTCACCGAGCACAATGTCCTCAGCAAGAGCCAAGCAGGGTTCATGCCAAACCACCGCACAACTGACCACATGTACACCCTGCACAGCCTCATTCAGAGACACGTCCACAATACAAAGAACGGAAAGATATACGCCTGTTTCATGGACTTTAAAAAGGCCTTTGATTCGGTGTGGCACCCAGGCTTATTCCTGAAACTGCTGGATAGCGGAATAGGAGGAAAGACCTACGATGTTATCAAAAGCTCCTACACTGAGAACCTATGCAGTGTGAGTGTGAACGGCAGAAGAACGGCCTATTTCCAGCAGAGCCGGGGAGTCAGACAAGGCTGCAGCCTAAGCCCAACGCTCTTCAACATTTACATCAACGAGCTGGCTTGCGCTCTGGAATCTTCCACAGCACCAGGTCTCACCCTCCACGATGCGCAGGTGAAATTCCTGCTGTATGCAGATGACCTGCTGCTTCTGTCACCCTCCGAGAAAGGCCTCCAAGAAAACCTGAAAATCTTAGAGAAATTCAGCTCCACCTGGGCACTACCGGTCAACCTAAAGAAAACCAACATCATGGTGTTCCAGAAGAGAAAGAGAAAATCAGACCTGCACCCTTCATTTGTTCTCAACAACTGCGCCCTTACAGGAATGGACAAATATATGTTATGATGAGTCACCGAAGGAGGAAAAAACAAAATACCAGCTAAGTCCAGAAAAACCAGAGAGGTTGGCAGCTATCGGATTGCAGACCCCTGAACCTATCCACAACAACTAGCAGCAGCCGGTGGGGGGTTCCTACGGTGCCCTAGACCCCTCTATCACAGCCGGAGAGCTACATAGCCTAAAGACAGAAAGGGGAAAAACTAAACTGCCCCAGAGCAGACCCCAAAGCAATAGGCAGCCCCCAACATATAATGACGGTGAAGCAAGATGAAAACACGAACTCAGATAGAAAGATAGGTTGAGCAAATGATGGGGCCCAAACTAACTACATAGGACAGGATAGGAAAGCTGCTGTCTGCCATCCGCAAAAACCCTATCAAAATGAGCCAACCGACTGATAGGAAAAACAGGCCCTGAAGTCGCTAGGCTTCAAAAGACTATATCAGCACTCAGGTATATTCTGAAGACAGAGCAAAAGATCAACAGATCAGAGACAAAAATGGAATTCAGCTCACCCCCGGCCGGGGATGGCAGAACTCCCAAAAAACAAGGCAAGACAAAAACAAAACTGAAGAGTACAAAGCAGAGCAGAAAAACTTAGCTTTTAGATGCAGGAATCAGACTGGTCTCCAAGAATCCAGCAGGAAAATCACCAGCAAGGAAGAAGGGCGTCGGCAGCCTTATATCCAGTCCTCAATTCCAGCCACCCAGTTATCATCTAGCTGCCCAGGTGTTTGGTAATCAATCTCACTACCTTCCTTCATCAGAGGAGGGAGTTCATCAGACCTCAATGGTGAAGGGAAAAATGAACTCACAACAGTACCTCCCCCTTGAGGAGGGGTCACCGAACCCTCATCCATGCCACCAGGGCGATCCGGGTGAGCCCGATGAAAGGCACGCACCAATCTTTCGGCATGAATATCAGAGGCAGAGACCCAGGAATTATCCTCCTGACCATAACCCTTCCACTTAACCAAATACTGGAGTCTCCGTCTAGCCAGATGGGAATCCAGTATCTTCTCTACCTCATATTCCATGTTACCTTCAACCAATATAGGGTCAGGAGGTGCCACCACAGGAACTACTGGTTCAACAAACCTCTTCAACAAGGACTTATGAAACACATTATGAATTTTAAATGTGACAGGAAGAGCCAAGCGAAAAGAGACCGGATTAATAATCTCCAAAATCTTGTAAGGTCCAATAAATCTAGGCTTAAACTTAGGAGAAGCCACCTTCATAGCGATATTTTTTTGATGACAACCAAACCATATCACCCACCTTAAACTGGGGACCAACGGTCCTACGCTGGTTGGAAAACCGCTGGGCCTTTTCCTGGGAGAGAGACAACTTATCCACTACTTGGTCCCAGATCTGGTGCATTCTCTCCACCACAGTGTCAACACCTGGGCAGGCAGAAGGCTCCACCTGCCCTGAAGAAAATCGAGGGTGAAAACCAAAGTTACAAAAAAAAGGTGACATCAAAGTGGCAGTACTAGCTCTATTATTTAAAGCAAATTCGGCCAAGGGCAAAAATGAAACCCAATCATCCTGATCGGCAGAAATAAAACATCTCAAATACGACTCCAAAGTCTGGTTTGTTCTCTCCTTCTGCCCATTGGTCTGAGGGTGAAACGCAGAGGAGAAGGACAACTGAATTCCCAGCTTGGAACAGAAAGTCCTCCAAAATCTAGACACAAACTAAACTCCTCTGTCAGATACAATGTTCTCAGGAATCCCGTGCAAGCGAACCACCTGTTGCAAAAACAAGGGCACCAACTCAGAGGAAGATGGCAACTTAGGGAGTGGTACAAGATGGACCATCTTAGAGAATCTATCACAAATCACCCAAATAACAGTCATTCTCTGAGAGACAGGCATATCAGAGATAAAATCCATTGAAATATGGGTCCATGGCCTCCAGGGCACCGGCAAAGGCATCAACAAGCCACTAGAGCGAGAACAAGGTTTAGACCGGGAGCAAGTCCCACAGGACTGCACAAAATTCCTGACATCACGAGACAAGGCGGGCCACCAAAAAGACCGACTCACCAGATCTCTAGTACCAAAAATACCTGGATGACCAGCCAATGCAGAGCAATGAACTTCAGACATCACTCTCTTCCTCCACTGGTCAGGAACATACAACTTTCCACTGGGACAACGCTCAGGTTTGTCCTCCTGAAACTCTTCCAGAGCACGTCTCAAATCGGGCGAGATGGCAGAAAGAACTACCCCCTCGCCTAAGATAGTAGCAGGCTTAGTCACAACAGGAGAATCAGCAAGGAAACTCCTAGAGAGGGCGTCTGCCTTGACATTCTTAGTGCCCGGAAGAAAAGAGACCACAAAATCAAAACATGTGAAAAACAAGGCCCACCTAGCCTGTCTAGGATTCAAGCTCTTGGCCGACTCCAGGTAAATCAAATTCTTGTGGTCAGTAAGGACCACGACTTGGTGTTTGGCTCCCTCCAACCAATGTCTCCACTCCTCAAATGCCCATTTCATGGCCAACAGTTCCCGATTCCCCACATCATAGTTACGTTCGGATGGGGAGAACTTTCGGGAAAAGAAAGCACAAGGATTCATTTTAGATGTCACAGGATCTTTTTGGGACAACACCGCTCCTGCACCAATCTCAGAAGCGTCCACCTCCACCTGAAACGGGAGTGAGACATCAGGTTGCCGCAAAACCGGAGCAGAAGTGAATCTTCGCTTCAGCTCCTGAAAGGAAGAAACAGCCTCCGGAGACCAATTCAGCACATCAGCACTCTTCCTAGTCAAATCCGTCAATGGCTTGGCAATACCAGAAAAATTAGCTATAAATTTCCAATAAAAATTAGCAAAACCCAAAAACTTCTGGAGGGCCTTCAAAGAAGTGGGCTGAACCCAATCATAAATGGCCTGTACCTTGGCCGGGTCCATTTCAATAGTTGACGGAGACAAAATAAATCCCAAAAATGAAACCCTCTGTACCACAAAAAGGCATTTCGATCCCTTGACATACAGGGAATTCTCCCTCAAAATCCGGAACACAGTCCGAACATATTCCACATGAGAGTCCCAATTCTTGGAGAAGATCAAAATATCATCCAGATAGATAATCAAAAATTTATCCACAAAGTCTCGGAATATATCGTTCATGAAGCACTGGAAGACAAAAGGGGCACTAGTGAGCCCAAAAGGCATCACCAGGTACTCAAAATGTCCCTCCGGAGTATTAAACGCTGTCTTCCATTCATCCCCATGCTTAATGCGAATAAGATTATATGCCCCCCTGAGGTCAAGCTTGGTAAACCAGCAAGCACCTTTAACTCCGGAGAATAGATCAGAAATCAGGGGTAACGGATACTGATATTTAACAGTAATTTTGTTGAGGGCACGATAGTCAATACAAGGCCTTAATGAACCATCCTTTTTAGCCACGAAAAAAAACCCAGCACCTAAGGGTGAAGAGGATGGTCTAATATGACCCTTCTCCAATGCCTCCTTAATATAGGATCGCATAGCCTCGTGCTCGGGTACAGATAAATTGAAAAGCCGACCCTTGGGGAATTTACACCCCGGGTTCAGCTCAATTGCACAGTCATAACTCCTATAAGGAGGCAAAGACGCAGACTCATTCTCACTAAATACATCATAAAAGTCAGCCAAATAGTTAGGAACATCATGCGACTGGGGAGAGGTGGAGAAAACAGGAGCATCACTAAGGGCACACCGACAACCCCAACTCACCACAGACAAAGATTTCCAATCCAGAACTGGATTATGGATTTGCAACCAGGGAAACCCCAGAACAATGGTATCCTGCAAATTATGCAACACCAAAAATCTGCAATTTTCTTGATGGTCTGGAACGACCCGCATTACCACCTGAGTCCAAAACTGAGGTTTATTCTTCGCCAAAGGAGTAGCATCAATACCCCTCAAAGGGATAGGCGTCCGCAGAGGTGTCATAGGAAATCCACAACGTTTAGCAAAATCCAAGTCCATCAGGTTCAGAGCTGCTCCTGAATCCACAAAAGCCTTGGCGGAAAATGTGGACAGGGAGCAGATCAGAGTAATTGCCAGAAGAAACTTAGGTTGAACACCACCCACAGAAAACGTGTGTGCACAACGTTTCTCTCGTTTAGGGCAGACAGAATTAATATGCGAGGCATCTCCACAAAAAAAACACAGCTTATTACACCTTCTGAACTCCTGACATTGCACCCTAGACAAAACTCTATCACATTGCATAGGCTCATCATACAACAACCCCAAGGCTTGAAAAAATGTGTTCACATTATTCAGAATAGGATCATCAGGTTTCAAAGAAAACGCCCAATCCTGGGGATCGCCGCGCAGCAAAGAGATGACAATTTTAACCTGCTGCGCGGAGTTCCCCGACGAGTTAGGCTTCAAGGCAAAAAATAATTTACAATTATTCTTGAAATTTAAGAATTTAGACCGATCCCCAAAAAACACATCAGGAGTAGGAATCTTTGGTTCAGCAGCATGTGAATGAGCAAGATAGGCGGAAATTCCCCGCACTTCAGCAGCGAGCTGCTCCACACGATCAGACAATTGCTTCATCTCCATTGAGAGAAAAATTCCCCCTACGGCCTCAGAGATATAGAGGAAAAAATATGCACACAAAAAAAAAATTCTGACACTTTTTTTTCCTTTTTTTTATTACAATTCTCTCCTGCTATTGAGTACCCTAGGATCTGTGGTATGGCTGGTGATTCTGTTATGATGAGTCACCGAAGGAGGAAAAAACAAAATACCAGCTAAGTCCAGAAAAACCAGAGAGGTTGGCAGCTATCGGATTGCAGACCCCTGAACCTATCCACAACTAGCAGTAGCCGTGGGGGGTTCCTACGGTGCCCTAGACCCCTCGATCACAGCCGGAGAGCTACATAGCCTAAAGACAGAAAGGGGAAAAACTAAACTTCCCCAGAGCAGACCCCAAAGCAATAGGCAGCCCCCAACATATAATGACAGTGAAGCAAGATGAAAACACTAACACAGATCGAAAGATAGGTTGAGCAAATGATGGGGCCCAAACTAACTACATAGGACAGGATAGGAAAGCTGCTGTCTGCCATCCGCAAAAACCCTATCAAAATGAGCCAACCGACTGATAGGAAAAACAGGCCCTGAAGTCGTTAGGCTTCAAAAGACTATATCAGCACTCAGGTATATTCTGAAGACAGAGCAAAAGATCAACAGATCAGAGACAAAAATGGAATTCAGCTCACCCCCGGCCGAGGATGGCAGAACTCCCAAAAAACAAGGCAAGACAAAAACAAAACTGAAGAGTACAAAGCAGAGCAGAAAAACTTAGCTTTGAGATGCAGGAATCAGACTGGTCTCCAAGAATCCAGCAGGAAAATCACCAGCAAGGAAGAAGGGCGTCGGCAGCCTTATATCCAGTCCTCAATTCCAGCCACCCAGTTATCATCTAGCTGCCCAGGTGTTTGGAATCAATCTCACTACCTTCCTTCACCAGAGGAAGGAGTTCATCAGACCTCAATGGTGAAGGGAAAAATGAACTCACAACAAATATACCTACCTGGGCCTGGAGATTCACCGGTCAGGGAGCTTCAAACAAGCCATAGAGACCCTGAAAGACAAGGCCTGCAAAACCTTCTATGCCATCCGAAGGAAACTCTACCATCTGAAGCCACCGGTGAGGGTCTGGTTAAAAACCCGGATTTCATCACCATGAAGGAGGAAGAGAAAACATATATCCTGCTGGGGGAAGAAGAGAGAGCAGTAGAGATAGCAGCGCAATATGTGAACGAATGTCATAGACTGCGAGAAAGAGAACTATGATATGCCATGGACTTCTATGGCCCCCACCCTGGATATGCCCCATCCCCCCATCCACCTTCCCTATGCTATGGACTTCTATAGCCTCATCCTGGATCTGCCCCCATCCCCCCATCCACTTTCCCTATGCCATGGACTTCTATAGCCCCATCCTGGATCTGCCCCATCCACCTTTCCTACAACCCCTACCCAACATCCCTACAGTCCCTATCCCCATTCCCTTCTGTACACTTGCTTTGGCAAAACTAATGTGTATTTAGTCCTGCCAATAAAGCTTCTTTGAATTTGAATATATATATAATACCCAGGGCAGAGCTAGAAAGGTTTATATAATACCCAGGGGAGAGCTAGAAAGGTATATATAATACACAGGGCAGAGCTAGAAAGGTATATACAATACACAGGGCAGAGCTAGAAAGGTATATACAATACACAGGAAAGAGCTAGAAAGGTATATATAATACACAGGGTAGAGCTAGAAAGGTATATATAATACTCAGGGCAGAGCTAGAAAGGTATATATATAATACCATGGGCTGAGCTAGAAAGGTATATATATAATACCCAGGGTAGAGGTAGAAAGGTATCTGTAATACCCAGGACAGAGCTAGAAAAGTATATATAATACATAGGGCAGAGCTAGAAAGGTATATATATAATACCCAGGGCAGAGCTAGAAAGGTATATATATAATAGCCAGGGCAGAGCTACAAAGGTATCTATAATACCCAGGGCAGAGCTAGAAAGGTATATATATATATATATATATAATACCCAGGGCAGAGCTAGAAAGGTATATTTAATACCCAGGGCAGAGCTAGAAAAGTATATATAATACACTGGGCAGAGCTAGAAAGGTATATACAATACACAGAGACCATTGCTGGTATACATGGTCCCCCTCACCCCCCCCATTGCTGGTATGTATGGTCCCCCTCACCCCCCATTGCTGGTATGCATGGTCCCCCTCACCCCCCTTTGCTGGTATGTATGGTCACCCTCACCCCCTTTCCTGGTATGCATGGTCCCCCTCACCCCCCTTTCCTGGTATGCATGATCCCCCTCACCCCCCTTTCCTGGTATGCGTGGTCTCTGTTAAAAAAAAATAGTTATATACTCACCTTCCGACAGCCTCTGATCTTCTTTCCAAGCGCCCAGCCTCGCGGTCCCAGTAATGCATTGCGCGAAACACCGCTGATGACGTTGCACTCTCGCGAGAGTGACGTCATCTCCGGTCTAAGGAGCAAGGCATTACTGGGATCGCGGGGCCAGGCGCGTGGAAAGAAGATCGGAGGACATTGGAAGGTGAGAATAATATTTTTTTTATTTTAATTCTTTTTTTTGCAGATCAAGGACTGCCGCCCCATTGAGCGCTGCGCCCGCCGCTGTCGGGCTCCCGAGGCTGCGTGAGAGTGTGTGAGTTTGAGTGTTGCATACGGCGTATAAAGTGTGTGTGTGTGTGGTGCGACAGTGTTCCGCTGGTGGTACCGCTCAAAAGGTTGGTACCAGCAGCAGTTTCCATATTGAGACACCCATCACTTGGGTGAACTTCCTCTCCTTGGAATTCTGGGATCCGGTGACATCTGGACAGAACTGTAAATGAAAACATTACAAGGCAATTATATAAATAGGGCAGAGATAGAAGGGACATGTACAGTATATAGGTTGTGAGGCAGTGACCGGTGTCATATGTGAGGGTCGCTATGTGTCCCCCAGGATGTGCTCTGAAATGTATTAGATCCGCTGGAGTGCCGTGTGATCACAGCAATGTGCCTGTGACTCGCAGGGCAGAATAAAAGTAAGTCTGAACCTGGTCAAGCTATTTGGACCAAGGAGTTTGTTTAGGAAAACCCGGTATGGGCTTTTATTTTTTAAATGGACGGCAGGAAGGTAGTGGGGTCCGGTCCATTTCCTCCAGCCCAGGTCTTATGAGTGGCCTATGGCCACAGGTTGGAAAAGGAAAAAAAAAACCCTGCTGGGAGGGTTGATTTAGTCAGTGTTGCTCTGGTGAGGAAACAGAGCAGGTGATCTGCAGAGCACGCCCTGTGTGAGTTAACACAGGGCCAACGGAGCCAAAGGGACTGGCAACCCTTCCTGCATACCCGGCAGTACATCACTCAAGGCAACTGCCCTGGACTGGCGTTTTGTTTACCCGGCTGCGATCCGGAAGATACAGCGTGCTGTGCACTGAGTGAGTTTTGTTGGAGATTAAAAACCTTTTTGTTTTGAACTTGCTTGGGTCACTGCCTCATAACTGCACAGCGTGGACACGGCTGCTTTACAAGGTATATATAATACATAGGGCAGAGATAGAAGAGACATGCTATCTATAAACAGAAAGTTAGTGAGGGAATACTTAGCTAACATAAATGAATTCAAGTCTCCAGGTCCATATGAATCACATCCCAGAGAACTGAAGGAGATAGCAGAAGAAATTTTTGAACCACTCCAAAATATTTGAAAATTCTTGGAAAACAGGAAAAGTCCCAGAAGACTGGAGGAGAAGAGCAAATGCTGTTCCTATCTTCAAAAAGGGGAAGGTGGACCCAGGGAACTATAGGCCGATGAGTCTGATTTCTATACCAGGAAAGATCTTTGAACAAATTATTAAACAACATGTATGTAAGTACCTGGATAAGAATGAAGTGATTAACCAGAGTCAGCATGGGTTTGTAACTAATAAGTCATGTCAGACTAACTTAATTTCCTTCTATGACAAAATCACTAGGTGGATCAGGGAAATGCTGTAGATATAGTATATCTTGATTTCAGAAAAGCATTTGACAAAGTACAGTATCTCATATTATCCTTATTGAAAAAAAATGACCGAGAGAGTAGTCGTAAATGGCTGCACGTCCAGTTGGAAGAATGTCTCAAGTGGAGTACCACAGGGTTCTGTCCTGGGCCTTATATTGTTCAACATCTTTATCACTGATTTCGATTAAGGAATTGAGGGTACACAGATTAAATTTGCTGACACAAAGCTAGGAGGGATAGCTAATAAAAGAGAAGAGAGAGAGAGGATTCAAAAAGATATAAATAAACTGGAGCAGTGTGCAGCAACTAACAATGCATTTTTCCGTTAAAAACCAAAGTACTACATCTGGGCAATAAAAATGAAAAAGCATATACAGAATGGGAGGAGAAGTGCTAAGCAACAGCACATGTGAAAAAGACTTGGGTATACTAATAGATCACAGACTGAATATGAGTCAACAGTGTGATGCAGCAGCAAAAAAGGCAAATGCAATTCTGGGATGTATTAGTAGAAGCATACAATCTAGATCACGTGATGTCATTATTGCTCTCTACTACTCTTTGATCAGACCTCATCTGGAATACTGTGTCCAGTTTTGGGCACCACATTTTAAAAAAGACATCAACAAACTGGAGCAAGTTCAGAGAAGAGTGACCAGAATGGTGACCGGTCTGCAGACCATGTCCTATGAAGAACAGTTACAGGATTTGGGAATGTTAGCTTGCAAAAAATAAGACTGAGAGGAGACTTAATAGCTGTTTACAAATATGTCAAGGGCTGTCACATTATAGAAGGATCATCTTTATTCTCATTTGCACAAGGAAAGACTAGAAGCAATGAGTTGAAACTGGGAGGAGACACAGATTAGATATTAGAAAAAAAAATTGGAAAGTGAGGGTGATCAATGAATGGAACAAGCTGCCACAAGAGGTGGTGAGTTCTCCTTCCATTGAAGTCTTCAGAGGCTCGACAGACATCTGGGGTGATTTAGTGAATCCTGCTTTGAGCAGGGGTTGGAACAGATGACCCAGGAGGTCCCTTCCAACCATTCCATGATTCTCTGTACAGTACATAGGTGTATATATATAATACACCTGCACCTAGCTATCCTAAAGAGGGTGCTGTCCTCCCAGGCTCACCTTCAGAGTAGCAACTCAAGCTCCCATCACCATAAAGCCATGCTACAACAGGACCCCTGAAACAACTCACCCAAACCCAACTTGACCGAAGCAGCAACCTGACAAAAGCCAGAATCAGGAAGATAGTAGCTGAGGGGCAGGAGAGGTACGTCAGTGACTGGAAGAACGAGATCAGCAGCTGTCAGAAACTGACCATGTACCAGAGTCTACAGAGGGACTACAGAATGGCTCCATATCTGGAGAAACACCTGGACCCCAGAGACTGTCAGATCTTGATTCAGTATACACTCAGTGCCCACAATATGGCCATAGAGGTCGGCCGGCACAGACAGAGATACAAGCCCAGAGAGGACAGACTGTGCCCACACTGTGACCTGGAGGATGAGACTCACTTCCTGCTACACTGCACCAAATACTCAGTAGTGAGGGACACTCACCTCAGGAGACTCTCCAATCTCTTACTGGATTTCAGCTCCATGAAGGAGGAAGAAAAAAAATATCCTGCTGGGGGAAGAAGAAAGCACGGTGGAGATAGCAGCACAGTATATGAGCGTGTGCCATAGGCTGCGAGAAAGACAGCCATGATGTGCCATACACGTGCTTTGGCAACACTAATGTTTATTTGGTCCTGCCAATAACGCTTCTTTGAATTGAATGGTATATATAATACATAGGGCACAAATAGATGAGACATGTACAGTACATAGGTATTGTAAGGCAGCGGTACACAGTGATGAGGCAGTGACCCACAAAGTTCAAACATAAAAGTCATTTTAATGTGCTATAGAATCATAGAATCGTAGAGTTGGAAGGGACCTCCTGGGCCATCTGGTCCAACCCCCTGCTCAAAGCAGGATTCGCTAAATCATCCCAGTTAGATGTCTGTCCAGCCTCTGTTTGAAGACTTCCATTGAAGGAGAACTCACCACTTCTCGTGGCAGCCTGTTCCACTCATTGATCACTCTAACTGTCAAAAAGTTTTTTCTAATATCTAATCTGTGTCTCCTCCCATTCAGCTTCATCCCATTGCTTCTAGTCTTTCCTTGTGCAAATGAGAATAAAGTTGATCCTTCTACAATGTGACAGCCCTTTAGATATTTGTAGACAGCTATTAAGTCTCCTCTCAGTCTTCTCTTTTGCAAACTAAACATTCCCAAATCCTGCAACCTTTCCTCATAAGACAGGGTTTGCAGACCGGTCACCATTCTGGTCGCTCTTTTCTGAACTTGCTCCAGTTTGTTGATGTCTTTTTTAAAATGTGGTGCCCAAAATTGGACACAATATTCCAGATGAGGTCTGACCAAAGAGGAGTAGAGGGAAATAATTACTTCACGTGATCTAGACTGTATGCTTCTGTTAATACATCCTAGAATTGCATTTGCCTTTTTTGCTGCTGCATCACACTGTTGACTCATATTCAGTCTGTGATCTATTAGTATACCCAAGTCTTTTTCACATGTGCTGTCACTTAGCCCTATTCCTCCCATTCTATATATGCTTTTTTCATTTTTATTGCCCAGATGTAGTACTTTGCATTTCTCCCTGTTAAAAACCATTCTGTTAGTTGCTGCCCACTTCTCCAGTTTATTTAAATCTTTTTGAATCCTCTCTCTCTCTTCTCTAGTATTAGCTATCCCTCCTAGCTTTGTGTCATCAGCAAATTTAATCAGTTTACCCTCAATTCCTTCATCTAAATCGTTGATAAAGATGTTGAACAATACAGGGCCCAGGACAGAGCCCTGTGGTACCCCACTTGAGACATTCTTCCAACTGGATGTGCAGCCATTTACGACCACTCTTTGGGTCCGATCACTAAGCCAGTTATGAATCCACCTAACAGTTGCCTTGTCCATTCCATACTTAGTCATTTTTTCAATAAGGATTGTATGAGAGACTTTGTCAAATGCTTTGCTGAAGTCAAGATATACTATATCTACAGCATTTCCTTGATCCACCCAATCAGTAATACCATCATAGAAGGAAATTAAATTAGTCTGACATGACTTATTAGTTACAAACCCATGCTGACTCTGTTTAATCACTTCATTCTTATCCAGGTATTGACATACATGTTGTTTAATAATTTGTTCAAAGATCTTTCCTGGTATAGAAGTCAGACTCACCGGCCTATAGTTGCCTGGGTCCACCTTCTTCCCCTTTTTGAAGATAGGAACAACATTTGCTCTTCTCCAGTCTTCTGGCACTTCTCCTGTTCTCCAAGAATTTTCAAAGATTATGGAGAGGGGTTCAAAAATTACTTCTGCTATCTCCTTCAGTACTCTGGGGTGTAATTCATCTGGACCTGGAGACTTGAATACATTTAGGTTAGCTAAGTGTTTCCTCACTATCTTTCTGTTTATAGATATCCTGGATTCTTCTATTCCCTTAATAGGACAGTGAATAACAGTTGATGTTACATTTCCTTTCTGAGAGAAAACAGATGCAAAATAGGAATTTAAAAGTTCAGCCTTCTCAACATCCTGTCTTACCATTTCATCATTTTCATCCTGTAAAAATCCTATAGCATCTTTGACTTTTCTTTTACTTTTGACATATCCCCAAAATCCTTTATTATTGCTTTTGACATCTCTTGCAAGCCTCAATTCATTTTCAGCTTTAGATAATCTGATTTGTGCCTTGCAGGTTCTGCAGACAGCATTATATTCTTCTTTAGATATGCCTCCTTCTTTCCATTTTATAAACATTTTTTGCTTCCTTTTTAGCATGTGCTTAAGCTCTGTGTTCATCCATCCTGGTTTCCTTAAATGCTTCCTATTCTTCCCTCTTTTCGGAATTGTTAACAACTGTGCTTTGAGAATTTCATTTTTCAAGATTTCCCATCCTTCCTGGACATTTTTGTCTTTAAGGATATCCAGCCATTGGATCCCTCCAATTCTCTTTCTGAATCCCTTAAAATCTGCCTTTCTGAAATCTAACCTTGACGTCTGAGTCTTCACAGGTCTTCCGCCTCTAGTTATCCAAAATTCTAAAATAGCATGGTCGCTACCTCCTAGGGTCCCAGCCACTTTTACCTCCTCAACCATGTCCTCCCTGTTTATAAGGATTAGATCCAAGGTAGCAGTTCCCCTTGTTTTCTCCTTTACCTTTTGGAAGATAAAGTTGTCAGCAAGAGAGGATAAGAATTTCCTTGACCTGTTAGTTTTGCCTGAGAGAGATTCCCAACAAATGTCTGGATAGTTGAAATCTCCCATGACAACTATGTCATATTTTTTGGAGAACTTGGCCATTTGATGCATAAAGAGTTCATCCATATCTTCAGCTTGCACAGGCGGCCTGTAGTAAATGCCTACAATGGTGTCCTTTCCATTGTTCTGTCCTTGTATTCTTACCCAAACAGTTTCCACAGAACTCCCAGTCTCTGAAGCTTCAATCTCTGTGCAGATATACGCATTTCTAACATACAATGCGACACCCCCTCCTCGTTTATCAAGTCTGTTTCTTGCAAATAAGTTGTATCCTTCTAGTCTTGTATTCCAATCATGTGTATTGTCCCACCAAGTTTCAGTGATTCCAATGACATCATATTTCTTTTCCTGTGTTAGTAGTTCCAATTCTCCTTGTTTGTTGCCCATGCTTTGTGCATTAGTATAGAAACATTTTAGTTTGTGATTGGTTTCTCTTTCTCCAATATTTTTTTTAATTAGATTCTTTCGTCTTTGTTCTTCCTTTCCACTTCTAATAGCAGAGTTCTCAGTAGCATTTGTCAGGTGTATGGCTTTTTCTGGTCTTTTGCTTCCCTTCCCATGTTGTTCTAGTTTAAAGCTCTCCTTACAAGTGTAGCAAGGCGACTTCCAAATACCTGCTTTCCAGTCTTCGTAAGGTGCACCCCATCTCTAGCAAGTAGTCCATCGTATAAGTAGTTCACTCCGTGATCCAGAAATCCAAATCGTTGCTGACGGCACCATCGATGTAGCCAGTTGTTCACCTGCAGAATCTTATTCCACCTCCTTGTTCCATGGCCATCCACTGGGAGGATGGAAGAGAAGACCACCTGCGCTCCCAGTTCTTTCACTTTCTTGCCTAAGTCTTCAAAGTCTCTGCAGATGGTTTCCAGGTCGTTTCTTGCGGTGTCATTTGTCCCCACATGTAGTAGCAGGAATGGGTAGTCATCTGTAGGTCTGAAGAGTCCTGATATCCTGTCAGACACATCTTTAATTTTTGCACCTGGAAGACAGCACATTTCTCTTGAAGTTATATCCGGTCTGCAGATAGCGGCCTCTGTTCCTCTCAACAGGGAATCCCCCATGACCACCACTCTCCGTTTCTTCTTCACAACATTTTTCTTTCTCCATCCAGGAGGACTCTGAAGGCGTACAAGGTTGCTGTTTGTTGGCAAAGTCTTATCCTGATGTATTTCTTCATCGTTTTCCTGCGTGAGAGCCTGGTACTGGTTTCTGAGCAGTATGGGTGCTGACTGCCTCCTGATCCTCCTGCTTCTCTGGGTCACATGTCTCCAATCCTCTGTTTCTTCAGGTGCACTTCGAATTTCTTCTCTTTCTGTAACATGAAGAGATAATTCTGCTCTGTCCAAGAACTCTTCACCTTCCTTAATGATCTTCAACGTAGCTAACCTCTCTTCGAGATTTTGCAACTTTTCCTCCAACAGGGTCACAAGCTTGCATTTGTGGCATGTGAAGTTTGGCTTTTCCACTGGTAAATCTGTGAACATGTAGCAAGAAATTCAGCTCACCAAATGGCTCCTGGCCTCTTCCATCTTGAGATTTCTTAAAAAGATGAAAGATGAGCCAAAATTCTCCGATTTCCTCTTTTCAGCTGCAACGGCCAAAACCCAGTGATCGTTGAGCTCGCGGAGACTCTTCACTTATCCCAGAAGGCACTGGGAATATGCAAATGATCTCCTCAAGACTCTTCCCCTATCTTCACAAAGAAAAGGTTCCAATCCACACAAACTTCAGTGCATATTATCAGTGTTCACTTCACACCAGTTCATAGCACTATATAGTACCCAGCATCCTTTAGATTGCAGTCACTACACACGCTAGACCTCCACTGACTAGTTCTCGTGGGTGTCCGGCACCGCTGTATCACAGTGTCTACTCACAGCCGTAGTATCCAGTCTTTGATATCCTCCGGGTCGCAGCCAGGCACCATATCCACCTGGTTGCAGCCGTTAAACACGCTAGTCCTTTATTCGGGCACAGGATATCCGCCTCCGCTTCCAGTCACCGTGGATGGCAGCATCACTCTGTATGCTCCGCTCTGTCCTGTGCTCTGCACACCAACTGCTCTGCACAGCAACAAGCACCAACTCACTTGGGCCCTGACACGCTTGAGATTCCTCAGACTTAATCAGCACTCACTGACCCTTTCCTACAGGGCTTTTATAACAGAAACCCGTGGCTTTCAGCCACATGGAAAACCTGGGTGCAGAATGGAACAGACTGCACAAACTACTGTCCTGCAGTCTGCTTCAAACACAATATCCAGACCAGGTTTTCTGTACCTCTGTCTTGGACACTAACATGTAAGACTAACACCTTTATTATCAGTCTGCATTGCAGTCACAGCTACGCCCATGACTGCAATGCATCCTCATAGCCTCGATGCACCTCCGTGCGTATCCTGGGGAGAACACACAGCGCCCCCTAGCTGTAACAGGGGTCACTGCCTTATATATCCCCCTCCCCAGTTCAAACCAATCATAGAATCATAGAATCATAGAATCGTAGAGTTGGAAGGGACCTCCTGGGCCATCTGGTCCAACCCCAAGCTCAAAGCAGGATTCGCTAAATCATCCCAGTCAGAAGTCTGTCCAGCCTCTGTTTGAAGACTTCCATTGAAGGAGAACTCACCACTTCTCGTGGCAGCCTGTTCCACTCATTGATCACTCTAACTGTCAAAAAGTTTTTCCTAATATCTAATCTGTGTCTCCTCCCATTCAGTTTCATCCCATTGCTTCTAGTCTTTCCTTGTGCAAATGAGAATAAAGTTGATCCTTCTACAATGTGACAGCCCTTTAGATATTTGTAGACAGCTATTAAGTCTCCTCTCAGTCTTCTCTTTTGCAAACTAAACATTCCCAAATCCTGCAACCTTTCCTCATAAGACAGGGTTTGCAGACCGGTCACCATTCTGGTCGCTCTTTTCTGAACTTGCTCCAGTTTGTTGATGTCTTTTTTAAAATGTGGTGCCCAAAACTGGACACAATATTCCAGATGAGGTCTGACCAAAGAGGAGTAGAGAGAAATAATGACTTCACGTGATCTAGACTGTATGCTTCTGTTAATACATCCTAGAATTGCATTTGCCTTTTTTGCTGCTGCATCACACTGTTGACTCATATTCAGTCTGTGATCTATTAGTATACCCAAGTCTTTTTCACATGTGCTGTCACTTAGCCCTATTCCTCCCATTCTATATATGCTTTTTTCATTTTTATTGCCCAGATGTAGTACTTTGCATTTCTCCCTGTTAAAAACCATTCTGTTAGTTGCTGCCCACTTCTCCAGTTTATTTAAATCTTTTTGAATCCTCTCTCTCTCTTCTCTAGTATTAGCTATCCCTCCTAGCTTTGTGTCATCAGCAAATTTAATCAGTTTACCCTCAATTCCTACATCTAAATCGTTGATAAAGATGTTGAACAATACAGGGCCCAGGACAGAGCCCTGTGGTACCCCACTTGAGACATTCTTCCAACTGGATGTGCAGCCATTTACGACCACTCTTTGGGTCCGATCACTAAGCCAGTTATGAATCCACCTAACAGTTGCCTTGTCCATTCCATACTTAGTCATTTTTTCAATAAAGATTGTATGAGAGACTTTGTCAAATGCTTTGCTGAAGTCAAGATATACTATATCTACAGCATTTCCTTGATCCACCCAATCAGTGATACCGTCATAGAAGGAAATTAAGTTAGTCTGACATGACTTATTAGTTACAAACCCATGCTGACTCTGTTTAATCACTTCATTCTTATCCAGGTATTGACATACATGTTGTTTAATAATTTGTTCAAAGATCTTTCCTGGTATAGAAGTCAGACTCACCGGCCTATAGTTGCCTGGGTCCACCTTCTTCCCCTTTTTGAAGATAGGAACAACATTTGCTCTTCTCCAGTCTTCTGGCACTTCTCCTGTTCTCCAAGAATTTTCAAAGATTATGGAGAGGGGTTCAAACATTTCTTCTGCTATCTCCTTCAGTACTCTGGGGTGTAATTCATCTGGACCTGGAGACTTGAATTCATTTAGGTTAGCTAAGTGTTTCCTCACTATCTTTCTGTTTATAGATATCCAGGATTCTTCTATTCCCTTAATAGGACAGTGAATAACAGTTGATGTTACATTTCCTTTCTGTGGGGTCGAACACTTGTCACCCCACATGGGCGCGAGACAGAGCATCCGCATGCCCCTGTGACATCCCCTCCTGACACTACACTCAGAAACCAAAGTAGGGACCAGGACCATCTATCGGCGCGTGCATCCCTCCCCTTTGCATTTCTCCTTCACACTTCATTATGGGACCACCTACCTCGCCGTTGTCCATTGCAGACACCACGCTCACTTTCACATTTAACTGTAGATTTGGGCCAGTTTTGGGTGGTCTCGACCTTGCTTATTTTGGGTTCAGTAACCCCGCATCTCATCCTGTCACCTAAGTACTCGCCTTAGGGCCTCTGGTACCTTTTAGTTTGTACCCTTACCCGTGCCTTGGTGACTGTCACTCTGAAACGCCGCAGTCCGCCCCAGCAACTCCGAGCAGGGCCGGCGTTAGGGGCAGGCAGACCAGGCAGCTGCCTAGGGCCCCCTCTCCCCCAGGTGCCCCCTTCTAGCAGCACATCACGCAGCCACTATGGGGCCCCTGTGAGGCAGGGGGGCCCGTCTGCCCCCAGCGCCAACTCCACCCTCCACATTGAAGGAGGCAATGACGGAGGAGAGAGCGTCAGCTGACGCTCCCTCTCCCATCATTCCCCACTCTGCCTCTGACACAGCGGGTGCGCGATGACGTCATCGCGTTCTCACTGTGTGCCAGGCAGAGCAGGAGACAGGAGCCAGGAGCAGTGCGGGCACGAGGAGAAGGTGAGTGTGTTTGTTTTTTTTAATCAGTGTGAGTACTAGACTGTGGGGCCATTCTGGGCGGGCTGTATACCATGGTGGGTTGTATACCATGCTGGGCTGTATACCATGGTGGGCTGTATTCATGCTGGGCTGTATACCATGGTGAGCTGTATACCATGCTGGGCTGTATACCATGCTGGGCTGCATACCATGTGGGGCCGTATACCATGTGGGGCTGTGCTATATACCATGGGGGGCTATGCTATATACCATGGGGGGCTGGGCTATATACTATGTGGCTATGTTATATACCATGGGGGGTACATTTTACATTATATTCTATGGCGGAGGCTGTGTTATATAATATGGGGGCTACATTATATTCTATGGGGAGGTGGGCTGAATTATATTCTATTTGGGGCTACATTATATTCTATGGGGGGGCGGTATCATATTTATTATATTCTATGGGGGGTGAATGCATCATACTTTATGAGGGGGCTACATTATACTATATGAACAAGAAAAGAACCCCCAAAACATATTTTAATTCATAATGTGCAAGTGCACAACAATAGTGAATGGAGTAGGAACGACTCACAGACAACCTGAAAAAAGAGGAGAAACAGAGTCCAAAGCTAAATGAAAAAATGTCTCAACTTTATTTTATACAGCAAGACAATATGGGGAACAGGACATGTCAAGGCACTAATAAAATCCGATGAAGAAAAACAATAGGGACAAACTGTAACAGAGTAACAATAGCCAAGCCAGGAGGTCAGAACCGGAGAAGACAATAGTACCAAAACGTGAGCTAGAGAACAGAGTGAGCGGACAGACCAGGTCATACACGGGAGGCAATCAAGCAATGCAGTATACAAGCACACCAGCGGGTCAGACACACAGTCAAAGCAACAGTGTAGTAGATGCTCAGCAGAAACACCGGTTACAAGAGACTCAGAGTCACTGGGTGCGAGGCTCCAGACACAGAGGGATTACAGGAACATATCACAGCAGACACTGTTCAGACAGGGTCAGGTACAGGATCAAGGATTCAGGCCTGGATATACCGCCTCCAGAGCAGGGCGCAGGAACAGGACAAAACAGGAATCAAGGCAAGGACTTTGGTACCAAAACATGAACAGGAGAGGTCCAGGTACACCAAACCCACGTGGCAAAGTTAAGGAGCTTTGTGAGTAGCTCTGGCCCTGCCCATAGGGCAGGGTAAGTTTGTATAGGAGCTGCCCCTCAGCAATTGGCTGGGGACAGCATTTCAAGTGCGCACACTAACCCTGATAAAAGCAAGGAAGGTGTGGCCGTGCACGCCCTAAGCACAAACAGAAACCATTGCAGTACATTCAGTGAAGAAACAGGCTCAGGGCACCTGGCAGCAGCTGCACACCCAGACACATGTGGAAAGTCATGCACCAGCTGCAAATGACCTCGCAACACGCAGATAGCTTCCACAGCGGCAACCAGGGACCGCACATGCAGATGGTCATGCAGCAGAGCAAAGACCTAACACCACATGTATGGCTACGCAGCAGAACAGGGAACTGATGAGGCTCCATACAGGTAACAGCCTGCAGCATCCCAAATCAATTAGGGAGAAAGGAGCAAAGGGTTAAAGCAAAGACATGTATTGTCACGCCGACAACCAGGTACAGACAGAACAGCATGACATTATCCCCTCCTAAAACCCCCTCTTTTGAAGTCCCCAAAAAAATACACAGAAACTTTTCTTGGGATAGGCGGTAAGTTCACAAGCAACAGAGTTCATTGCTCCAGAAATCCAAACCGCTAACCAAGCGCAGGGTTGTGCAATCTAGTCCACTACCAACTGGGATCCGAGCCATCTCATCCGCTGGCCAAGCGGGGCTCAGAAAAAGTCCTACTGTCCACACATGCTCAGCTGAGTCCAAGGCCAGAACTTCTGTCACGGAAACTGCTGCCGCAGATGCGGCCCAGCCCAAGAACGCCCCCACACCGACCGACCATGACGGCGAGGGTTGGGCATCCCCCGGGACGCAATATGGACCCTCTATACCACAGAGGGGGACCCGAGCCTACCCAAACTATGGAAGGGCAGTGACCGGGATTCTGTGGCAGCTGAACATGTGGACAAGGAGAAGACATGTAGGACTTTATAACACCGCACATCTTCAGGTATAAAGAACGTAAAGTTTACTAAAGTAAAGTCACACAGTACTTAGATGAAACGGCCAGACTCCCGATTCCACACCTCCCAGAAGGGTACCACCCAGTGGACCCCAAGGTACCAACAGATCTCCGAGGCACACATAAGCGGGACATCGGGACACAGACAGGACATAAGGGTACATAAGGACATCAGGACACAGGTTGGATATCAGGACACAGGCTGGACATCAGGACACAGGCTGGACATCAGGACACAGGCTGGACATCAGAGTCACCGGCAGACATCAAACAGGAGTCGTTCGGTTCCGGACATCCGACACGACCTACAGGCACCACTGCAGTCATCAAGCTCCAGGCAGTGGTCTTCAGGCTCCGGGCATCAAACCTAGGAAGGAACTCAAGCGTGTTGGTGGTAAAACCGCAGGATTGCTGGGTCTGCATGGAGCTATCACCGCATGGTAGTCAGAGCACAGGGTAGTAGATGCTCAGCAGAAACACCGGTTACAAGAGACTCAGTCACTGGGTGCGAGGCTCCAGACACATAGGGATTCCAGCAACATAACACAGCAGACGCTGTTAAGACAGGGTCAGGTACAGGATCAAGGATTCAGGCCTGGCTATACCGCCTCCAGGGCAGGGCGCAGGAACAGGACAAAACAGGAATCAAGGCAAGGACTTTGGTACTAAAAGAGGAGAGGTCCAGGAACACCAAACACACATAGCAAAGTTAGAGAAGCAGGAGGATCAGGAGGCAGTCAGCACCCATACTGCTCAGAAACCAGTACCAGGCTCTCACGCAGGAAAACAATGAAGAAATACATCAGGATAAGACTTTGCCAACAAGCAGCAACCTTGTACGCCTTCAGAGTCCTCCTGGATGGAGAAAGAAAAATGTTGTGAAGAAGAAACGGAGAGTGGTGGTCATGGGGGATTCCCTGTTGAGAGGAACTGAGGCCGCTATCTGCAGACCGGATATAACTTCAAGAGAAATGTGTTGTCTTCCAGGTGCAAAAATTAAAGATGTGTCTGACAGGATATCAGGACTCTTCAGACCTACAGATGACTACCCATTCCTGCTACTACATGTGGGGACAAATGACACTGCAAGAAACGACCTGGAAACCATCTGCAGAGACTTTGAAGACTTAGGCAAGAAAGTGAAAGAACTGGGAGCGCAGGTGGTCTTCTCTTCCATCCTCCCAGTGGATGGCCATGGAACAAGGAGGTGGAATAAGATTCTGCAGGTGAATAACTGGCTACGTCGATGGTGCCGTCAGCAACGATTTGGATTTCTGGATCACGGAGTGAACTACTTATACGATGGACTACTTGCTAGAGATGGGGTGCACCTTACGAAGACTGGAAAACATGTATTTGGAAGTCGCCTTGCTACACTTGTAAGGAGAGCTTTAAACTAGAACAACATGGGAAGGGAAGCAAAAGACCAGAAAAAGCCATACACCTGACAAATGCTATTGAGAACTCTGCTATTAGAAGTGGAAAGGAAGAACAAAGACGAAAGAATCTAATTAATAAAAATATTGGAGAAAGAGAAACCAATCACAAACTAAAATGTTTCTATGCTAATGCACAAAGCATGGGCAACAAACAAGGAGAATTGGAACTACTAACACAGGAAAAGAAATATGATGTCATTGGAATCACTGAAACTTGGTGGGACAATACACATGATTGGAATACAAGACTAGAAGGATACAACTTATTTGCAAGAAACAGACTTGATAAACGAGGAGGGGGTGTCGCATTGTATGTTAGAAACGCGTATATCTGCACAGAGATTGAAGCTTCAGAGACTGGGAGTTCTGTGGAAACTGTTTGGGTAAGAATACAAGGACAGAACAATGGAAAGGACACCATTGTAGGCATTTACTACAGGCCGCCTGTGCAAGCTGAAGCTATGGATGAACTCTTTATGCATCAAATGGCCAAGTTCTCCAAAAAATATGACATAGTTGTCATGGGAGATTTCAACTATCCAGACATTTGTTGGGAATCTCTCTCAGGCAAAACTAACAGGTCAAGGAAATTCTTATCCTCTCTTGCTGACAACTTTATCTTCCAAAAGGTAAGGGAGAAAACAAGGGGAACTGCTACCTTGGATCTAATCCTTATAAACAGGGAGGAAATGGTTGAGGAGGTAAAAGTGGCTGGGACCCTAGGAGGTAGCGACCATGCTATTTTAGAATTTTGGATAACTAGAGGCGGAAGACCTGTGAAGACTCAGACATCAAGGTTAGATTTCAGAAAGGCAGATTTTAAGGGATTCAGAAAGAGAATTGGAAGGATCCAATGGCTGGATATCCTTAAAGACAAAAATGTCCAGGAAGGATGGGAAATCTTGAAAAATGAAATTCTCAAAGCACAGTTGTTAACAATTCCGAAAAGAGGGAAGAATAGGAAGCAGTTAAGGAAACCAGGATGGATGAACACAGAACTTAAGCACATGCTAAAAAGGAAGAAAAAAATGTTTATAAAATGGAAAGAGGGAGGCATATCTAAAGAAGAATATAATGCTGTCTGCAGAACCTGCAGGGCACAAATCAGATTAGCTAAAGCTGAAAATGAATTGAGGCTTGCAAGAGATGTCAAAAGCAATAATAAAGGATTTTGGGGATATGTCAAAAGTAAAAGAAAAGTCAAAGATGCTATAGGATTTTTACAGGATGAAAATGATGAAATGGTAAGACAGGATGTTGAGAAGGCTGAACTTTTAAATTCCTATTTTGCATCCGTTTTCTCTCAGAAAGGAAATGTAACATCAACTGTTATTCACTGTCCTATTAAGGGAATAGAAGAATCCAGGATATCTATAAACAGAAAGATAGTGAGGAAACACTTAGCTAGCCTAAATGAATTCAAGTCTCCAGGTCCAGATGAATTACACCCCAGAGTACTGAAGGAGATAGCAGAAGAAATTTTTGAACCCCTCTCTATAATCTTTGAAAATTCTTGGAGAACAGGAGAAGTGCCAGAAGACTGGAGAAGAGCAAATGTTGTTCCTATCTTCAAAAAGGGGAAGAAGGTGGACCCAGGTAACTATAGGCCGGTGAGTCTGACTTCTATACCAGGAAAGATCTTTGAACAAATTATTAAACAACATGTATGTCAATACCTGGATAAGAATGAAGTGATTAAACAGAGTCAGCATGGGTTTGTAACTAATAAGTCATGTCAGACTAACTTAATTTCCTTCTATGACGGTATCACTGATTGGGTGGATCAAGGAAATGCTGTAGATATAGTATATCTTGACTTCAGCAAAGCATTTGACAAAGTCTCTCATACAATCCTTATTGAAAAAATGACTAAGTATGGAATGGACAAGGCAACTGTTAGGTGGATTCATAACTGGCTTAGTGATCGGACCCAAAGAGTGGTCGTAAATGGCTGCACATCCAGTTGGAAGAATGTCTCAAGTGGGGTACCACAGGGCTCTGTCCTGGGCCCTGTATTGTTCAACATCTTTATCAACGATTTAGATGAAGGAATTGAGGGTAAACTGATTAAATTTGCTGATGACACAAAGCTAGGAGGGATAGCTAATACTAGAGAAGAGAGAGAGAGGATTCAAAAAGATTTAAATAAACTGGAGAAGTGGGCAGCAACTAACAGAATGGTTTTTAACAGGGAGAAATGCAAAGTACTACATCTGGGCAATAAAAATGGAAAAAACATATATAGAATGGGAGGAATAGGGCTAAGTGACAGCACATGTGAAAAAGACTTGGGTATACTAATAGATCACAGACTGAATATGAGTCAACAGTGTGATGCAGCAGCAAAAAAGGCAAATGCAATTCTAGGATGTATTAACAGAAGCATACAGTCTAGATCACGTGAAGTCATTATTTCCCTCTACTCCTCTTTGGTCAGACCTCATCTGGAATATTGTGTCCAGTTTTGGGCACCACATTTTAAAAAAGACATCAACAAACTGGAGCAAGTTCAGAAAAGAGCGACCAGAATGGTGACCGGTCTGCAAACCCTGTCTTATGAGGAAAGGTTGCAGGATTTGGGAATGTTTAGTTTGCAAAAGAGAAGACTGAGAGGAGACTTAATAGCTGTCTACAAATATCTAAAGGGCTGTCACATTGTAGAAGGATCAACTTTATTCTCATTTGCACAAGGAAAGACTAGAAGCAATGGGATGAAACTGAATGGGAGGAGACACAGATTAGATATTAGAAAAAACTTTTTGACAGTTAGAGTGATCAATGAGTGGAACAGGCTGCCACGAGAAGTGGTGAGTTCTCCTTCAATGGAAGTCTTCAAACAGAGGCTGGACAGACATCTGACTGGGATGATTTAGCGAATCCTGCTTTGAGCAGGGGGTTGGACCAGATGGCCCAGGAGGTCCCTTCCAACTCTACGATTCTATGATTCTATGATTCTATGATTCATAGATAAAAAAAAAAAGAAAAAAAAAAAAAAAAAAAGGAGTTTAGTGAGTAGCTCTGGCCCCGCCCACAAGGCAGGGTAAGTTTATATAGGAGCTGCCCTTCAGCAATTGGCTGGGGACAGCATTTTAAGTACACACACTAACCCTGATAAAAGCAGGGAAGGTGTGGCCGCGCACGCCCTAAGCACAAACAGAAACCATTGCAGCACAATCAGTGCTGGAACTGAGGCTCAGGGCACCTGGCAGCAGCTGCATGCCCAGACCCGCGTGGAAAGTCATGTACCAGCGGCAAATGACCTCGCAAGACGCGGACAGCTTCCACAGTAGCGACCAGAGACCGCACATGCGGATGGTCATGCAGAGAAAAGACCTAACACCACATGTATGGCTACGCAGCAGAGCAGGGAACTGAGCAGGCTCCATACAGGTAACAGCCTGCAGTATTCCAGCTCAAATAGGGACAGACAGAACAGCATGACACCACCCGGCACAACATCCTTCAACTCTCCTGCCAATACCTCTAGGGGGAGCCTATCAAGATTACACTCTGTCCCTAGGTTGGCGACCCCTATGGCAGGTGTCTCACCATCTTCTGGTTCTATGCCCGGCACAATCTTTACTATGAGAGGG
This sequence comes from Dendrobates tinctorius, assembly GCF_039654945.1. Taxonomy (NCBI): domain Eukaryota; kingdom Metazoa; phylum Chordata; class Amphibia; order Anura; family Dendrobatidae; genus Dendrobates; species Dendrobates tinctorius. Next base: position 109,880 of record NW_027361837.1, read on the forward strand.
TTGACCCTGGTCTCCCACGGAGACCAGAACAAGAGCAAATCTCTCCCCAACACAGTCCCATATGGAAGGGTCTTTACCACTCCCACCACATGTTTAATGTCCCCACTTGGTGTGGAAAAATTAACCTCCACTGTCGGGTACTCCCGGATTTCCCCGTCGTTACCCATCACCTCCACTTTCGGCCCTTTGGGGTTGTCACCAGCAACAAGGGACCAATGGACCAAAGTCACTATGCTCCCCGAGTCCAGGAGAGCCTCTGTTTTGGTACCCATTCACAAGTGCCTGGCACAGTTGAGGTTCGCTGTCAACAGTGGCAGTACTCACTGGCTGGGCATACATAGGCATACGGTGACCATACACGCAGTCCATGGGTTCAGATGCCAGTGGGCAGTTGGCAGCCACATGGCCGGGTTCTTGGCACCGCCAACACCTGATCACTGCACCACGACTATACCTTGGGGCCATTTTAGGGAAAACGAGATTTTTGTTACCTTCACGTCGGGTTACCCTCTCATCCCGGACTCGGTCCTGGTTAGCCCCAACAGAGGTTTCTGGACTTTTCCCTGGCCCCTGGGCTGGCAGAGTCTTATGTGACAGCCGAAGTGGAGCAGTTTCCCTTATAAAGTCCTGAGTGGCTGTATACCGCTCTACCAGTCCAACCACCTGGTCCAGAGATGCCCGGGTCCCCTTGCCCCACCCAGCGCTGTATGGCTGCTGGCATGGCCCTCACCAGCTGGTCTACCACCACCCTCGCTACCATATGGAATCGGGTTAAGGTCTCAGGCTGTAGTGATTTTTTAACCAGTGACAGTAAGTCACAGGCCTGAGACCGGGCAGAGCGAGACTCGGAAAAAGACCACTGGAACACCCGTTTGGCCTGCACGTATGTATTAACCCCCAGTCTGGCAAGGATCTCACCTTTCAGCTTCCCATAGTCCAGGGCACTGTCCCAACTGAGGTGCAGGCAAGCCTTCTGGGCATCTCCCGTCAGAAAAGGCCACCACTTCAGCCACTACCTGCTGCAGAATCAGCTCATTAGTCTTTTGCTGCTTCTGATACAATTGCAGTTGTAGCTGCTCCTGCTGCTGATGCTCTTCTTGCCGCTGCTGCCACTGCACGCCTCTTGCTGACTGAGGACCAACTGCTTCACAAGCGCCTCCAATTTGTCAGCCAGCTTGAGCTGCAGCATTGCAGGCTTAATAAACGACACGCAGCACGTTTTGGGGTATGCCTCAGTTCACACTGCCCACATTCTCCACCATATGTAAGGCAGCGGTAGCACCGTACACAGTGATGAGGCAGTGACCAACAAAGTTCAAACATACAGTGGGGAAAAAAAGTATTTAGTCAGTCAGCAAAAGTGCAAGTTCCACCACTTAAAAAGATGAGAGGCATCTGTAATTTACATCATAGGTAGACCTCAACTATGGGAGACAAACTGAGAAAAAAAATCCAGAAAATCACATTGTCTGTTTTTTTTTTCATTTTATTTGCATATTATGGTGGAAAATAAGTATTTGGTCAGAAACAAAATTTCATCTCAATACTTTGTGATATATCCTTTGTTGGCAATGACAGAGGTCAAACGTTTTCTGTAAGTCTTCACTAGGTTGCCACACACTGTTGTTGGTATGTTGGCCCATTCCTCCATGCAGATCTCCTCTAGAGCAGTGATGTTTTTGGCTTTTCGCTTGGCAACACGGACTTTCAACTACATCCAAAGGTTTTCTATAGGGTTGAGATCTGGAGACTGGCTAGGCCACTCCAGGACCTTGAAATGCTTCTTACGAAGCCACTCCTTCGTTGCCCTGGCGGTGTGCTTTGGATCATTGTCATGTTGAAAGACCCAGCCACGTTTCATCTTCAATGCCCTTGCTGATGGAAGGAGGTTTGCACTCAAAATCTCACGATACATGGCCCCATTCATTCTTTCATGTACCCGGATCAGTCGTCCTGGCCCCTTTGCAGAGAAACAGCTCCAAAGCATGATGTTTCCACCACCATGCTTTACAGTAGGTATGGTGTTTGATGGATGCAACTCAGTATTCTTTTTCCTCCAAACACGACAAGTTGTGTTTCTACCAAACAGTTCCAGTTTGGTTTAATCAGACCATAGGACATTCTCCCAAAACTCCTCTGGATCATCCAAATGCTCTCTAGCAAACTTCAGACGGGCCCGGACATGTACAGGCTTAAGCAGTGGGACACGTCTGGCACTGCAGGATTCCATGGTGGCGTAGTGTGTTACTTATGGTAGGCCTTGTTACATTGGACCCAGCTCTCTGCAGTTCATTCACTAGGTCCCCCCGCGTGGTTCTGGGATTTTTGCTCACCGTTCTTGTGATCATTCTGACCCCACGGGGTGGGATTTTGCGTGGAGCACCAGATCGAGGGAGATTATCAGTGGTCTTGTATGTCTTCCATTTTCTAATTATTGCTCCCACAGTTGATTTCTTCACTCCAAGCTGGTTGGCTATTGCAGATTCAGTCTTCCCAGCCTGGTGCAGGGCTACAATTTTGTTTCTGGTGTCCTTTGACAGCTCTTTGGTCTTCCCCATAGTGGAGTTTGGAGTCAGACTGTTTGAGGGTGTGCACAGGTGTCTTTTTATACTGATAACAAGTTTAAAGAGGTGCCATTACTACAGGTAATGAGTGGAGGAAAGAGGAGACTCTTAAAGAAGAAGTTACAGGTCTGTGAGAGCCAGAAATCTTGAATTCTTGTTTCTGACCAAATACTTATTTTCCACCATAATATGCAAATAAAATGAAAAAAAAACAGACAATGTGATTTTCTGGATTTTTTTTTCTCAGTTTGTCTCCCATAGTTGAGGTCTACCTATGATGTAAATTACAGACGCCTCTCATCTTTTTAAGTGGTGGAACTTGCACTATTGCTGACTGACTAAATACTTTTTTTTCCCCACTGTAAAAGTCACTTTTATGTGTTATCTTTACACAGAAAAGGTTCCAATCCACACAAATGCAAATGATTTGCACTGAAGTTATCAGTGTTCACTTCTCACCAGTTCATAGCACTATATAGTACCCGGCATCCTTTAGATTGCAGTCACTACACACACTAGTCCTCCACTGACTAGTTCCTGTGGATATCCTGCAATGCTGTATATCCTCCGGGTCGCAGCCAGGCACCATATCCACCTGATTGCAGCCGTTAAACACGCTAGTCCTTTATTCGGGCACAAGATATCCGCCACCGGTTCCAATCACTGTGGATGGCAGCACTACTCTGTATGCTGTGGCTGCCAGGCCTATTGACTCCGCTCTGTCCTGTGCTCTACAGACTTAGGCCTGTTTCACACTACAGTTTTTTCTCATCAGTTAAAATCCGCCAAAATGGCGGAAAGCAGATCCGTTGTTAACTGAAGTGAACGGATGTCAGTGGTCCGGTTTTTTAACGGATGCGTTGGCTGAAGAATTTTAAAGGAACCGCAGTCCGGGGATGAGAGAGAGAGAGAATATTTCAGGGTTAAATTCCCGGCTGACTTCCTTTCTCCGGGCATGCGCACTGTAAAATGCGGGTCCTACAGCAAAAAAAAGTTGCAGGGTCCATCCAGGCATGCCGGCAGATGCAAACATTTTAGCGGATCCGCAAAAAAACGGATCCAACGGATGGCCATCCGTCAAGATCCGCCTGTAATGCAACTCGATGGGGAAAAAACCGGACCCGCCAAAAAAAATGGCGGATCCGTTTTTTTCAAAAACTGGCGGATTTTGACTGATGGTCAAAAACGGAAGTGTGAAAGAGGCTTTACTCAGCACTCACTACCCCTTTCCTGCAGGGCTTTTATCACAGAAACCTGTGGCTTTCAGCCACATGGAATACCTGGATGTGGAATGGAACAGACTGCACAAACTACTGTCCTGCAGTCTGCTTCAAACACAACATCCAGAGCAGGTTTTCCGTACCTGTGTCGTGGATACTAACATGTTCAAGACTAAGGGTGTGTGCACACGCTGCAGATTCTGCTGCGGATCTGTAGCGGATTTGGTCCTGCGGATCTGCAGCAGTTTCTGCTGTGGTGTACAGTACCATTATATTCAATGGAAAATTAAATCCGCAGTGCACACGGTGCAGAATTTTCCGCGCGAATTTGCTGCGGTTTCAAATCCGCAGCATGTCAATTCTTTGTGCGGATTCCGCTGCAGTTTGGCACCTGCTCCATGGCAAGTGTCAAACTGCAGGGGAAACCCGCAGGCTAAACCGCAGAAAATCTGCAGATAAACCGCAGATCTTTTGAGCTGCGGTTTTTCCTGTGGATTTACACAAATCCGCTCAGAAAATTCCACGGCACAATCTGCAGCGTATGCACACACCCTAACACTTACTTTTATTATCAGTCTGCATTGCAGTCACAGCTATGCCTGTGACTGCAATGCACCCTCATAGCCTCAATACGCCTCCATGCGTATCCTGGGGAGAACACACAGCACCCCCTAGCTGTAACAGGGGTCACTGCCTCACGGTATATATAATTACTATTATTATTTATTTATATAGCGCCATTGATTCCATGGTGCTGTACATGAGAAGGGGTTACATACAAATTACAGATATCATTTACAGTAAACAAACTAACAATCACAGTCTGATATAGAGGAGAGAGAGAACCCTGCCCTTTCGGGCTTACATTCTACAGGATGGTGGGGAAGGAGACAGTAGGTTGGGGGGTTGCAGCAGCTCTAGTGATGGTGAGGCGGTAGCTCCAGTAGTGGTGAGGGGGCAGCGGGGATCATTGCAGGCTGTAAGGCTTTCCTGAAGAGATGGGTTTTCAGGTTCCGTCTGAAGGATCCGAGTGTGGTTGATAGCCGGATGTGATAAGTGTGGTGGAGAGGAGGTCTTGGGAGGATCGGAGATTACGTGAGGGAAGATATCGGGAGATTAATTCAGAAATATATGGAGGAGACAGGTTATAGATGGCCTTGTAGGTCAGTATTAGTAATTTGAATTGGATACGTTGAGGGAATGGGAGCCAGTGAAGAGATTTGCAGAGGGGAGAAGCAGAGGAGTAGCAAGGAGAGAGATGAATTAGTCAGGCAGCAGAGTTAAGGATGGACTGGAGAGGTGCGATGGTGTTAGCAGGGAGGCCACAGAAAAGGATGTTGCAATAGTCAAGGTGGGAGATGATGAGGGCATGTACAAGCATTTTAGTAGATTGAAGGTTGAAGAAGGGATGGATTGTGGAAATATTTTTGAGCTGGAGGCAGCAGGAGGTGGAGAGAGCTTGGATGTGCGGTTTTGAAGGACAGGGCAGAGTCAAGGGTTACTCCGAGGCAGCGGACCTCCGGTACGGGGGAAAGCATGATGTCATCAATTGTTATAGAGAGGTCAGGTAAGGAAGATCTGTGAGATGGGGGAAAGATGATCAGTTCAGATTTGTCCACATTCAGTTTGAGGAAGCGGGAGGAGAAGAAGGAATATATGGCTGATAGACACTCCGGGAGTTTGGAGAGCAGAGAGGTGACGTCTGGGCCAGAGAGGTAGATCTGAGTATCATCGGCATAAAGGTGGTACTGGAATTCGTGGGATTTTATGAGTTGCCCCAGGCCAAGTGTATAGATTGAGAAGAGTAGGGGTCCTAGAACAGAGCCTTAGGGGACTCCAATAGAGAGAGGGTGGGATGAGGAGATAGTGTGGGAATAGGAGATGCTGAATGTGCGGTTGGAGAGGTATGAGAAGATCCAGGATAGGGCAAGGTCTTTGATGCCAAAGGAAGAGAGGATCTGTAGTAGGAGGCAGTGGTCAACTGTGTCGAAGGCAGAGGACAGGTCTAGAAGGAGGAGTATAGAGTATTGTCCGTTTGCTTTGGCTGTAAGTAGGTCATTAGTAATTTTGGTCAGGGCTGTCTCAGTGGAGTGATGGGGGCGGAGCCAGATTGTGGATTGTCAAAGAGCAGGTTAGATGAGAGATAGGAGGAAAGTTCAGCGTGTACGTGCTGCTCCAGGAGTTTGGAAGCGAATGGGAGCAGCGATATTGGGTGACAGCTGGACATAGAGGTTGGGTCGAGGGTTGGCTTTTTGAGGATAATAATAATAATAATAATAATAATAATAATAATAATACATAGGGTAGTGATAGAAGAGACATGTACAGTACTTTGGTATATATAATACAGAGGGCACAGATAGAAGGGACATGTACAGTACATAGGTATATATAATACACAGGGCAGAGATGGACGTGACATGTACAGAACATATATACTGTATATATATATATATATATATATATATATATATATATATATATATATATATATGAACAACGACAGAGCAAAGTCCAACAATAACGTGAGCAATCCAGGATGCTGTTAAAAAATTATTTTCTCTTTCTTTTTATAGATAAATCTAGAGTTGAGCGAAACGGGTCGAACAATTTCAAAAGTCGCCGACTTTTGGCAAAGTCGGGTTTCATGAAACGAAACCCGACCCTAGGATAAGGTCGGCCACGAGGTCGGCGACTTACGCGCCAAAGTTGCGTTTCAAAAGTTTGTTTAGCGCTCTTTTTCAGCCAATCAGGATCCACGGACACTGTGGGCAACGTGATGACATAGGCAGGGGTCGCCACCATCTTTCAGAAGGGCATGCAAGTGATTGGCTTGCTTTGGTGGGCGTCACAGGGGTTATAAAAGGGCGTGCACGCCGACCGCCATCTTACTTCTGCCGATCTTAGCATAGGGAGAGGTTGCTGATTCTGTAGGGAGAGCATTAGGCAGGGAAGAAGACAAAAAAACTGCTTCTGCTGCTAGCGATATTGCCTGTGCAACACACCAGTCACTGTGTGTGCAGTGCAAGGGGAGGCTATATTGTGGTGGATCAGCGGTGTTGGTTGTTAGGCTGCCTTCTAAGGCTTCCTGACAGCTGCTTTGCTGTTTCCCCACTGCTCTGCAAACTGCTTTTTTAAAAGCAATCCCAATTTTTTTTTTGTCCTGCTAAGGTACTGAGCGTGCATTTATTCACACCATACAGCGGTGTACGCTCCTCACACAGTACCGTGTAACGGCTGTTATCACAGCCACAGTGAAGCTATCTGTGTGTCACTGTGGAAGGATAAGTGGAGGACTTGTTCCGTTCTTACAGACCTACACTCTAGGGAGATTCCTATTCTGCCCAATTCTACAATTCACTTTTTTCACACCTGTGCCATCGAGCCTGTGACATAGCGCTCTGATATTCAGTGGGCCTCACACAATCCAAAAGTGTCCAGTGTCCACAAGTGTCTGCAGAAATTCAAAATTTCCCTTATCCTGTAGTCACTTTTTTCACACCTGCTGCATCGAGCCTGTGACATAGCGCTCTGATATTCATTGGGCCTCACACAATCCAAAAGTGTCCAGTGTCTGCAGAAATTCAAAATCTCCCTTATCCTGTAGTCACTTTTTTCACACCTGCTGCATCGAGCCTGTGACATAGCGCTCTGATATTCATTGGGCCTCACACAATCCAAAAGTGTCCAGTGTCCACAAGTGTCTGCAGAAATTCAAAATCTCCCTTATCCTGTAGTCACTTTTTTCACACCTGTGCCATCGAGCCTGTGACATAGCACTGTGATATTCAGTGGGCCTCACACAATCCAAGTGTCCAGTGTCCACAAGTGTCTGCAGAAATTCAAAATCTCCCTTATCCTGTAGTCACTTTTTTCACACCTGTGCCATCGAGCCTGTGACATAGCACTGTGATATTCAGTGGGCCTCACACAATCCAAGTGTCCAGTGTCCACAAGTGTCTGCAGAAAATCTAAATCTCCCCTGTCCTATAGACACCTTGTACCTTGTTTTACATTACTATATAGTTTGTAGGATTTTGTCTACATTTCTACCAAAAATGAGGAAGGCTGGTGGAAGAGGCCGTGGAATTGGGTGGGGGTTGGCAGCTGGTAATGATGATGTTGGTGGTGGATCTGATGGTAGTGGCAAAAGCAAAATAGGACCGAATGCAGGAGGTGTTGAGCCTGCATCATCGTCTGGCTCCATAAGGCTTCGAAGGCTTAGTTTTCTAGGAGTTGGCAAACCGCTTTTAACGCCAGAGCATCAGGAAAAAGTTTTGTCTTACATTGCTGACTCAGCCTCCAGCTCTATCGCCTCCTCTTCTGAAGTTGTAAAAAGTAAAAGCACTGAGTCGTCATTGGAGGCTCATGTTCATGAACCACACCTTTCCTTGTGTCCTTCACCACAACCAAGATTGAAGGATGACGCAGGCCATACTACTGATTACTCCATGGAGCTGTTTTCACATACCATGCCTGGATTATCAAGAGAAATGGTGAATTACCCAGGCCAAGATGAATCTGACATGGAGTGCACTGATGCACAGCCGCTGATAGATGATTCTGCTGGTACATTCACTCAGAGCACTACATTGTCCTCGCAGTGTACAGAGCCAGATTCTGACCCTGATGAGACTCAGGTGCCCCTTCCCGCACACTATACCACCATACACGGTGACACAGAGGACGGTGCACATGACATTGAAGAGGAGGTGATGGATGACCCAGTTGTTGACCCAGATTGGCATCCATTGGGGGAAGAGGGTGCTGCTTCCAATAGCTCAGATGAGGAGCATCCACAGCAGACATCAACATCGCAACAGCTGTTATCTGGCAGGCCCGGAGCACTCCAAAGACAGGTTCCAAAAATCAAAAGAGTTGCTGGACAGCTTGTCCAGAGGGTCAAAAGATCACAGCGTGCTAGGCCGCAAAATGTCTGCCAAAGTAGGAAGAGTGCAGTGTGGCACTTTTTTGAACAAAATCCTCATGATCAGGCCAAGGTTATCTGTAAGAAGTGCGCAAAGACCTTTAGCCGAGGGAAAAATCTGAAAAATTTGAATACCAGTTGCATGCTTAGACATTTAACCAGCATGCACTTGCAAGCGTGGACACAACACCAAACCTCAAGTGCCACATGTGCAACTGATCACAAAGAAGGTAGTCAGCAACGCTACATTGTTTCCCCACTGTAAGCCCACCGGTTAGCACAGCAGCAAATGTTGAGGTGTCGTTGCAAGGCCACAGCAGTCAGGGAATCCCACTGTTATATCAACGAAATACTGAATCTAGGCCATCAGAAAGAACACCAACTCCATCACCATCATCAACCCTCTCTCAGTCCGCCCTGTCCACCGCTACTTCTACCATATGCAGCTCTCAAGTCCAGCTCACCCTCCCAGACACTATGAGTAGGTCAAGAAAGTACTCAGTCTCTCATCCGCGTACACTGGGTTTGAACGCCCACATTGCCAAACTAATCTCGTTTGAGATGATGCCCTATCGGTTGGTGGAAAGCGCAGCTTTCCGCGAACTCATGGCCTATGCAGTACCACTCTATGACCTACCCAGTCGCCACTTCTTCTCTCGCAAAGCCATCCCAGCCCTCCACCATCATGTGAAAGACCGCATTGTCCATGCACTCAAGCAGTCAGTGAGTGGAAAGGTGCACCTCACAACTGATGCATGGTCCAGTCGGCATGGCCAGGGCTGTTACGTGTCCATCACTGCGCACTGGGTTAATGTGGTGGATGCAGGGTCCACAGGGGACAGCGGTGGTGGGACAGTGCTGCCTAGCCCACGGTATAGGAAACAGTTGGCTGTAGGCGTTCCACCCTCCTCCTCCTCCTCCAGAAGCGAAAGCTCGTCCACAGAGCGCAGTCGTACGAGCACTCCATCTGCAGCTGCCACTGTTGCACACGAGGTGTCCCCCTATCGAGCAGCTAGTGGAAAGCGTCAGCAGGCTGTGTTGCAGATGATGTGTTTGGGCGACAGACACACCGCCGAGGTGCTGGCCGAGTACTTGAAGCGACAAACTGAGTCATGGCTGGGCAGTGTACATCTTGAGGCAGGCAAGGTAGTTAGTGATAACGGCCGTAATTTTGTGGCAGCCATAGCCCTTTCAAAATTCAGCCACATACCTTGCTTGGCTCACACCTTGAACCTGGTGGTGCAGTGCTTCCTCAAAAATTATCCGGAGTTAACAGCCCTGCTCCATAAGGTGCGAAGACTGTGCGCGCACTTCCGCCGGTCGCCTGTACACTCCGTTCGCATGCAGAAGCTGCAGCGATTGCTCCACCTTCCCAACCACCGCCTCATTATCGACATTGCAACAAGGTGGAACTCCACCCTGCACATGGTGGAGCGGCTGTGCGAGCAGAGGCAGGCCATAGTGCATTTGTGGGAGGATACACGGCCAGGCACTTTGAGAGCAGACATGGAGTTGACAGGTGTGCAGTGGTCGAAGCTGAAAGACCTCTGTAAAGTCCTTCAGTGTTTTGAGGAATGCACACGGCTGGTAAGCGCAGACGGCGCCATCCTAAGCATGAGCATCCCACTTATGCGTCTGCTCATGCAAACTTTGACGCACCTTAAGGAGCAGGCGTCTGCAGCCAATGTTGACGAGGAGGAAGAGGTGGAGGGAATCCTTGATGACATTCAGCCATTGTCTGCTCAGGGACCTCTCCTGGACGAGTTGGAGGAAGAAGAGGAGGAGGAGGATGATGATGGGGATGATTACTTAGGGGAGGAGGATGCATCTCGTGGGGCAAGTGAAAATGTTGGCGTGGCAAGGTCTGGTACAGGGTTTGTGCGTGACTGGAGGGATCTGGATTTGCCAGAAAGTGCTCCTCCAACCAGCACTCGCAGTGCATCATTGACACCGGGAACATTGGCCCACATGTCAGATTATGCCTTGCGGATCCTAAAAAGGGACCCCCGCATTGCCAAAATGATGAACGATGACGACTTCTGGTTGGCCAGCATCCTGGATCCACGCTATAAAGGCAAATTACAAAACATCATGCCACAGGAGAACCTTGACCTAATATTGGCTAATAAACAAGCAACTCTGGTAAATCGGTTGCTTGAGGCATTCCCAGCACACAGCAGCGGTGATGGTTCTCACACGAGCCTTACGGGCCGGGGGCAGCTTGGCAGAGGTGTTCATGGTGCACACAGCAGAAGTGGCGTTGGAGACAGGGGTTTCATGACAATGTTGTGGACTGATTTTTCAAGTACCGCTCACACAACTGGTAATACAGCATCGATGGAAAGTGACAGGAGACAGCAGTTGTCAACTATGGTTACAAACTACTTTTCCTCCCATATCGATGTTCTCCCACACAGGTCATTCCCCTTTGACTATTGGGCCGCTAAACTGGACACCTGGCCTGAATTGGCACAATATGCCTTACAGGAGCTCGCTTGCCCAGCTGCAAGTGTGCTATCGGAAAGAGTCTTCAGTGCAGCTGGATCAATCCTGACAGAAAAAAGGACCCGTCTGTCAACCCAAAATGTGGATGATCTAACCTTCATTAAAATGAACCATGCATGGGTTTCCAAGGATTTTGTCCCACCTTCCCCTGATGACACATAGGGTGACAGAAAAATGGCTTGCTTTGGTCCACCTCTTCCTGGGACTTGACCTATTTCGCCTTTTGCATCAGCTGAATGTCCAACATCAGCATATGCCACTTTCTAAAACTCCCTAACTGTGCTGCCTCCCCCCCCCATGGCCGGGGTCACCACCTAGCGCACGACACCGTGCGAGTGCCGTTGCCCTGGACAGGTGGGTAGGCCGACTCTTGGGTGCGGGCACTGGCACAGGGTCCCTTATAGTGCAATCAAGTGTCTCTGACGGTGGTGGTGCACACCCGCCGTCAGACACACCGCCGTACTATGAGGGGCCCAGTGCCAGTACCGACGCCCACGAGTGGGCCCCCCTTGCTTGGGCAGGGCCCCAGCATTTGCAATCTTTACCTCTCCCTGCTCCTCCGCTGTGTAGTCTGGGCCGTCAAATCCATACTGTGCTTGACACCGTCTGAGCCTGCCTCCTGATGTATAGACATATATTTTGAATGTGTACGCTATCCATACATGTTATCCGGGGATACGGTACCCTTTCTCACCTTTGTGCAATCACTTGCAAGCCATACTGGGCCTAACACCATCTGAGCCTGCCTCCTGATGTATAGACATATCTTTTGAATGTGTACGCTATCCATACATGTTATCCGGGGATACAGTACCCTTTCTCACCTTTGTGCAATCACGTGCAAGCCATACTGGGCCTAACACCGTCTGAGCCTGCCTCCTGATGTATAGACATATATTTTGAATGTGTACGCTATCCATACATGTTATCCAGGGATACGGTACCCTTTCTCACCTTTGTGCAATCACGTGCAAGCCATACTGGGCCTAACACCATCTGAGCCTGCCTCCTGATGTATAGACATATATTTTGAATGTGTACGCTATACATACATGTTATCCGGGGATACGGTACCCTTTCTCACCTTTGTGCAATCACGTGCAAGCCATACTGGGCCTAACACCGTCTGAGCCTGCCTCCTGATGTATAGACATATATTTTTAATGTGTACGCTATCCATACATGTTATCCGGGGATACGGTACAGTTTCTCACCTTTGTGCAATCACGTGCAAGCCATAATGGGCCTAACACCGTCTGAGCCTGCCTCCTGATGTATAGACATATATTTTGAATGTGTACGCTATCCATACATGTTATCCGGGGATACGGTACCCTTTCTCACCTTTGTGCAATCACGTGTAAGCCATACTGGGCCTAACACCGTCTGAGCCTGCCTCCTGATGTATAGACATATATTTTGAATGTGTACGCTATCCATACATGTTATCCGGGGATACGGTACCCTTTCTCACCTTTGTGCAATCACGTGCAAGCCATACTGGGCCTAACACCGTCTGAGCCTGCCTCCTGATGTATAGACATATATTTTGAATGTGTACGCTATCCATACATGTTATCCGGGGATACGGTACCCTTTCTCACCTTTGTGCAATCATGTGCAATCCATACTGGGCCTAACACCGTCTTAGCCTGCCTCCTGATGTATAGACATATATTTTGAATGTGTACGCTATCCATACATGTTATCTGGGGATACGGTACCCTTTCTCACCTTTGTGCAATCACGTGCAAGCCATACTGGGCCTAACACCGTCTGAGCCTGCCTCCTCATGTATAGACATATCTTTTGAATGTGTACGCTATCCATACATGTTATCCGGGGATACGGTACCCCTTCTCACCTTTGTGCAATCACGTGTAATCCATACTGGGCGTGAGAACGGCTGCCGAGCTGTTAAGCAAGCTACAGCACCTGTGGTTTGCACACGTAAGTTTTTCATTTTTTCAGGAATGTCGGTTAGGCCTAATTCCGGAACTGCGGTTGACCTGCACTTACTGGGAAATCATCGTTCGCGAGTAATAATTGTAATCAGTGATCCCCATCGCTAACGTTGTTCAGCGGGTTATCTGCACCTGTAAGCGACAAACGCTGGCCTTTTCAGTGTAGCGCACATGCAGCCACGGACATGTAAGGGCATGACACACCAGTTATTGGCCAATCTCATGTGCCAGAGCCTCACGTGTCCCTCTAGTAAGCCGGACTCGGACCGCGGGGCATGACGGAGTCTCGTTCGTTAACAGAATTAAGCTTGCAATGTGTGCATCTGTTCTGTAGCTGGCATGGTTGAGGTTGCCCGTGTTGAGTCAAATTACGCCGTAGGCTCCACTCCTGGTGGTGCCCTTCTGGACATTCCTTTAAGGTTCAGCTTTGCAACCATACTGCCCACGTAAAACAAACACTTTGCCTTCATGAATGCTGTTTGGAGGGTCATGACTCGTGGGAATAACGCCGCCCAATCAGTTAACCTGCTAGAGAGATCCTTCGTTGCTCCCAAGCATGACATCACACTCCCTAGGAGGAAGGTAATGCCACTGTGGCGACCGTACTCCTGGGGGCGACACAAGTGCACTGATGCCCAGCCACTGCTCGATGAATCTGCTGGTACATTGACCCAGACCACTACATTCCCCTCGCACGCTACACGGCCTGAATCTGACCCTGATGAAACTCAGGTTACCCTTCCCATATACAGTTCCATCTTACACGGTGACAAAGAGGAAGCTGCAGATGAAAGTGCAGGTTCGGCCCACCCGCCATCAGACACACCACCATACTATCAGGGGCCCTGTGCCAGTGCCGTCGCCAACGAGTGGGCCCCCCCTGCTTGCTCAGGATCACAGCACTTGCAAGGTTGAAATACTGTGCAGTGAGATGGAAGATGGGGACGACGAGGAGTCCAGACTAGTACAGGGATTCCCTAGCGAGGAGACTTATTTGATTGTTTTCAATGTTGGGACAGCAATTTTTGGGGAGCACTATACTCTGGAGAATGATAGATGGGGCCCACCATACACTGGAACATTCCAAAGGTGGACATCAGACACTGGAGCAGCATTTACAGGGCCCATTATACACTAGAGCATTAGAAATGGGGCCCATTATGCTTGGAGCATTATTTGGGCCCATAAGACAGTGGAGCTTCATCCATGGGGACCAACATATACTGTAGCATTATGTGGAGCTCATCATATACTGTTTCAAACATTATATGGGACCAATGATTCTGTATGGAGAAATAGATGGGCCTCGTCATGAGATGTAAAAAGTGAAGTATTTTTCATTGTACTATACCGCTATTTCTCTGCCGTATCGGAGCATGATGAGTTGTGGTATTATGTGTTAAAGGGGCGCTCTTTCGCCCAGGGCACATGAAAACCTGGAGCCAGCCCTACCCCCCCACAACTTTAGCCAAAATAACCCCCATTTTTCAGTGCGTAACTTGTATTATGAAGTTAATTAAGGTTGACCAGCTTAAGTAAGAAGAATTGATGCTTTTGGCATTCAAATGAGCACTGTAGGTGTGTTTCCTGTCCTCCTCTCACTGCCGACTTTTATTCCCCATTGACTTACATTGGGTTTCGTGTTTCGGGACGACCCCGACTTTTCCCTATAATCGGCCGATCTTGCTCGACCCGACTTTTGGAAAAGTCGGGTTTCACGAAACGAAACTCGACCATAAAAAACCAAAAGTCGCTCAACTCTAGATAAATCCATTAAAATACAATGGTCCAAGCAGTTCAAAACAGCAATAATGCAGGAAAGTAGTGCAGATAGGACTACGCGTTTCAGCGGTAAAACCTGCCTTCTTCACGGTCCAGAATCTGATCTGCTTTCCAAACATGGAACCTTATATACATCCCACTCCCATTAGGGTAATTATAAACATATGTGAGAGACTAAAAAACATGTGTTATAAAAGCAGATCAAACATATAAACTATCCACATATTGATCAGTATACAACATGCATAAGTACTATTGTTATATGTTTTTGTACCATTTAAATCCTATGGTCAGGCTATTGGACATTTCTAATGTATTTCTCTCAAATATGTTGAATCCTTTCTTTATAATTCTAATGCATGTTGTATACTGATCAATATGTGGATAGTTTATATGTTTGATCTGCTTTTATAACACCTTTTTTAGTCTCTCACATATGTTTATAATTACCCTAATGGGAGTGGGATGTATATAAGGTTCCATGTTTGGAAAGCAGATCAGATTCTGGACCGTGAAGAAGGCGGGTTTTACCGCTGAAACGCGTAGTCCTATCTGCACTACTTTCCTGCGTTATTGCTGTTTTGAACTGCTTGGACCATTGTATTTTAATGGATTTATCAATAAAAAGAAAGAGAAAATAATTTTTTAACAGCATCCTGGATTGCTCACGTTATTGCTGGACTTTGCTCTGTCGTTGTTCACATTTGTATGGATGGACTCCTACATCCAGATCCGGGCACAACGGAGTTAACCAGGTCAGCTGAGGTCCCAGGTGGTTCACAGGAGTGAGCTGGTCTACATTGTTGGATATATATATATATATATATATATATATATATATATACTGTACATATATATATATGTACAGTAAAGACCAAAAGTTTAGACACACCTTCCCATTCAAAAAGTTTTCTTTATTTTCATGACTATGGAAATTGTAGTTTCACTCTGAAAGCATCAAAACTATGAACTAACACATGTGGAATTATATAATTAACAAAAAAGTGTGAAACAACTGAAAATATGTCTCATATTCTAGGTTCTTCAAAGTAGCCACCTTTTGCTTTGATTACTGCTTTGCACACTCTTGACATTCCGGTCAGCATGATCCCGCAGCGCTCGGACCAGCGGTCTTACCGGCAGCTCCTGTTATCGCACGCACTGAGCAGTGTGTGCAATGACAGGGGAAAATAAAATCCCACAGCATACACTGCGGGCTACAACAAAATGGCCTTGATCTCCTCCCACAGCTGTGACCTGGACAGCCCAGGGGTGCGTGCACAGGTGACAGCTAAGAGGCAGGAGGAGTGACCTCAATGCAAGAGATGTGTTTGGAGTCTGACTGTTGGCTCTTATGCCTATGGCTGCCATAAGTGAGGTGTATAAGTGTCGTGCCCAGAAACACATGCCTCCACTAGTGAAAATGGCAGCCCCCAGTGGCAAACATGAAAGTCAATAAGTAAAAAACTATTTAAGTAGTTAATTTAATTTTGTATTAAAAATAACTGATTGTATAATCAATAATTATTAATACAAAAATTAAAATCACAGCACCTTCCCTTTAATATACCATATGGTGTGTTCGTATGAATCTGTTGATATGTTTGTTTTTGTTGTGTATTATAAAATAATAAAAATTTTGAATAAGAAAAAATTTGTTGAACCAGTGAGAAGTCCTCTTTAGGAGTGCATATTATGATTGAATTAATTGTATTAAATTTTTTGGGGGAAGGGATGGAAAGAAAACAAGACTTGCAGGCCTAACAAGAGCCCAATCTTAATAAATACGTTCATGCCATAAAAATCCAAGAAAATATAAGGTACTTGGTTATATTTCATATTTCCTTATTCAGGTCTTTACACATCTGATAGGATTTTTCAGTACACTGTTCCTTAAATATTCAAATGCTTTATGTTGTTTCATTATAACCAAAACTTCTCCTTTTATTTGTTTCCTTTAATTCCTAGACAACTCACAACTTAATTAAAAAATCTTTTAAAGCTTTCACTTCCATGGGTATATTTATCAATACACAGTTTCAGTCCGTGTGGATAATTGCTTACCTTATTGAATTACCGGTAGATTTTTTTTCTAAAATTGAGTGCACATGATGATTTGGTCAAACAATGCTGACAGGGTATGAAACCAGTGATACTTTAACCCCTTAATGCCTGAGCCTCATTTTTCAATTCTGACCGGTATCACTTTATGTTGATAATAACTCTGGAATAGGTTGAAATATTTCCCCCTTTTTTAATAAAAATATTAGATGAAATAAAAAAAAAAACTGCAGAAAAATTAGCACTCAATACCGCAAAAATACTGTGTTTTTCAGACTAAGACGCACATAGGTTTTAGAGGAGGAAAATAGAAAAAACAAAATTGAAGCAAAAAATGTGGTCAATTCTGTACTAATATCCCCTCATACTGGTATATATATATATCAACAATATAGGTATACATGTCCCCTTCATCTACATCCTGGTATGCATGGCTCCCTAATCCCCATCCTGGTATGCATGGCTCCCTCTTCCCCATCCTGGTATGCATGGCCACCACATCTCCATCCTGGAAGGCGTGGCCCCCTCATCCCCATCCTGGTAGGTGTGCCCCCCCTCATCCCCATCCTGATAGGCATGGCCCCCCTCATCCCCATCCTGATAGGCGTGGCCCCCTCATCCCCATCCTGGTATGCATTGTTACCCTCATCCACATCTTGGTATGCATGGCCCCACTCATCCCCATTTTGGTATGCATGGCCCCCACCAGAAAAACATAAAAAAATCCCAAACCATCCTATTTACCCTTCCTGCGCTCCCTCACAGCATCCTGTTCTGATGCCAGCAGCTGATTTCAGCATGTAAGCAGCACATGGCAGTGATGTAATGCACTGCTTACAAGCCGAGGACAGCTGCTGGAATACTCACTGCTCACCACACTTATGGTCACGTGGACCAGTGAATATTCATTGATCTTTAACCCCTTTATGACATCTGACATACTATCACGTCCACAGTACCCGGGTCCGTATGACCGGGGACGTGATAGTACGTCAGCGCGATTAGCAGCGCCCCCGGGGGGAGCGCCGCTAATTGCAGCCGGGTGTCAGCTGATTATCACAGCTAACACCTGGCACTATGTGTCAGGGGCGGTCACAGACCGCCCCGGCACATTAACCCCTGGCACACTGCGATCAAACATGATCGCAGTGTAGCGGGGATTAGGGAAGAATCGCGCAGGGAGGGGGCTCCCTGCATGCTTCCCTGAGACCCTTGGAGCAGTGTGATGTGCTGCGCTGCTCCGAGGGTCTCCTCCCTGCAGGCCCCCGGATCCAATATGGCCGTGGGGGCCTTCGGGGGCCTGCAGAGAAGCGGCTTCCTCAGTGCCTGCTGAGAGCAGGCACTGAGAAAGCCTGTTCAGCGCCCGTCAGATCTCTGATCTGACAGAGTGCTGAGCAGACTGTCAGATCAGCGATCTGACACTTTATTATATTGTCCCACACTGGGACAATATAATAAAATGAAAAAAAGAAAAAAGTGTAAAAATAATTTAAATTATTTTTTTTGTAATTAAAAAAAAGAAAAACAATAAAAATACACATATTTAGTATCGCTGAATCCGTAACGACCCGCCCTATAAAACTGTCCCACTAGTTAACCCCTTTAGTGAACCCCTTAAAAAAAACTAGGCAAAAACCAATGCTTTATCATCAAAATGCTGAACAAAAAGTGCAATAACACGCAATCAAAAAGACGTATAAAAATAAACATGGTACCGCTGAAAACGTCATCTTATCCCGCAAAAAACAAGCCACCATACAGTGTTATCGACAAAAAAATTGAAAAGTTATAGCTTGCAGAATAAAGCGATGCAAAAATAATTATTTTTTATATACCGTAAAATTGTTTTTATTGCATAAAAGTGCAAAAACATAAAAAACTGCATAAATGAGGGAGGTATCGCTGTAATCGTACTGATCCAAAGAATAAAACTGCTTTATCAATTTTACCACACGTGGAACGGTGTAAACGCACCCCCCCAAAAGAAATTCATGAAATGCTGGTTTTTGTTCATGCTGCGTCCCAAAAATCGGAATAAAAAGCGATCAAAAAATGTCATGTGCCCGAAAATGTTACCAATAAAAGCGTCAACTCATCCCGCAAAAGATAAAACATCACATGACTCTGTGGGTCAAAATATGGAAAAATAATAGCTCTCAAAATGTGGTGATGCAAAAACTATTTTTACAATAAAAAGCGTCTTTTAGCGTATGACAGTTGCCAAACATAAAAACCCACCATAAATAGTAAATCATACCCCCCTTTATCACCCCCTTAGTCAGGGAAAAATGATAAAATTACAAAAAAATGTATTTCCATTTTCTCGTTCGGGCTAGGGCTAGGGGTAGGGTTAGGGCTAGGGTTAGGGCTGAGATTAGGGTTAGCCGTGTGTTGGGGTTAGGGTTGGAGTTAGAATTGGGGGGTTTCCACTGTTTAGACACATCAGGGGCTCTCCAAACGCAACATGGCGTCTGATCTCAATTCCAGTCAATTCTGCGTTGAAAAAGTCAAACGGTGCTCCTTCCCCTCCAAGCTCTGCCATGCGTCCAAACAGTGGTTAACCCTAACATATGAGGTATCAGCCTTTTCAGGACAAATTACACAACAACCTTTGGGGTCGAATTTCTTCTGTTACTCTTGGGAAAATAAAAAAATGGGGGCAAAAATATCATTTTTGCGGAAAAAAATATGATTTTTTATGGCACTACGTTATAAACTTCTGTGAAGCACTTGGGGGACAAAATGCTAACCACACATCTAGATAAGTTCCTTGGGGGTCTAGTTCCCAAAATGGGGTCACTTGTGGGGGATTTCCACAGTTTAGGCACATCAGGTGCTCTCCAAAGGCAACATGACATCCACAGACCATTCCATCAAAGTCTGCATTCCAAAACATCACTACTTCCCTTCCAAGCCCTGACGTGTGCCCATACAGTAGTTTTCTACCACATATCAGATATGAGCGTAATCAGGACAAATTGGACAACAACTCTTAGGGTCTAATTTTTCCTGTTACCCTTGAGAAAATAAAAAAATTGGGGACTAAAAGATCATGTTTGTGGAAAAAATATGATTTTTTTACTTTCACGCCCGGGCATTATAAACTTCTGTGAAGCACTTGGGGGTTCAAAGTGCTCACCACACATCTAGATAAGTTCCTTGGGGGGGTCTAGTTTCCAAAATGGTGTCATTTGTGGGGGGTTTCCACAGTTTAGGCACATTAGGGGCTTTCCAAATGCGGCATGGCGTTCGATCTCAATTCCAGCCAAAAAAGTCAAATGGCGCTGCTTCCCTTCCGAGCTCTGCCATTCGCCCAAATAGTGGTTTACCCCCACATGTGGGGTGTCAGCGTACTCAGGACAAATTGCACAATAACTTTTGGGGTCCTGTTACCCTTGGAAAATAAAAATTGGGGGTGAAAAGATATTTTTTGTGGAAAAATATGATTTTTTCATTTTACGGCTGTACGTTATAAACTTCTGTGAAGCCCATGGAGGGGTTCAAAGTTCTCAACACACATCTTGATAAGTTCCTTGGGGGGTCTAGTTTCCAAAATGGTGTCATTTGTGGGGTGTTTCCACAGTTTAGGCACATCAGGTGCTCTCCAAAGGCAACATGACATCCACAGACCATTCCATCAAAGTCTGCATTCCAAAACGTCACTACTTCCCTTCCAAGCCCTGACGTGTGCCCATACAGTAGTTTTCTACCACATATCAGATATCAGCATACTCAGGACAAATTGGACAACAACTCTTAGGGTCTAATTTTTCCTGTTACCCTTGGGAAAATAAAAAAATTGGGGCCTAAAAGATCATGTTTGTGGAAAAAATATGATTTTTTTACTTTCACGCCCGGGTATTATAAACTTCTGTGAAGCACTTGGGGGTTCAAAGTGCTCACCACACATCTAGATAAGTTCCTTGGGGGGGTCTAGTTTCCAAAATGGTGTCATTTGTGGGGTGTTTCCACTGTTTAGGAACATCAGGGGTTTCCAAACACGGCATGGCGTCCGATCTCAATTCCAGCCAATTTTGCGTTGAAAAAGTCAAACGGCGCTCCTTCCCTTCTGAGCTCTGCCATGCACCGAAACAGTGGTTCCCCCCACATATCAGGTATCAGCGTACTCAGGACAAATTGCAAAATAACTTTTGCAGTCCAATTTCTCCTGTTATCCCTGGTAAAATAAAAAAAACAGGACCTGAATTAATTTTTTTGAGCATTCAAAAAATTCCTCTGAAGCACCTGAACGGTTAATAAACTTCTTGAATGAGGTTTTGAGCCCCTTGAGGGGTGCAGTTTTTAGAATGGTGTCACTTTTCTGTATTTTCTATCATATAGATCCCCTCAAAGTGACTCCAAATGTGATGTGGTCCCTAAAAAAAATGGTGTAGTGAAAATGAGAAATTGATGGTCAACTTTTAACCCTTATAACTTCCTAAAAAAAAAAAATTTGGTTCCAAATTTGTGCTGATGTAAAGTAAACATGTGGGATATGTTACTTATTAAGTTGTTTTTCTGCCATATCTCTGTGATTTAAAAATTCAAAATTGGAAAATTGTGAAATTTTTACAATTTTCGCCAAATTTCCATTTTTTTCATAAAAAAACGCAAGTTATATCAATGAAATTTTACCACTAACATGAAGTACAATATGTGACGAGAAAACAGTGTCAGACTTACTGGGATCCATGGAAGCGTTTCAGAGTTATTACCTCATAAAGGGACAGTGGTCAGAATTGTAAAAATTGGCCCGGTCATGAACGTGCAAGCCACCCTTGGGGGTAAAGGTGTTAATCGCAGGAACACTGGTAGCCACAGCCGCTGGCTTCCTGCAGCAGCTGGGCGATCATATGTGCCTGCTGTTAAAGAGAATGAATATTCACTGTTCTCCACTCCCATGGGCTTGGAGACCATTGAAAATTCATTCCCTTTAGTAGCAGGCAAACACGATCAGCGGCGGCTCCTGCTACTGTGCCCGCCATTAAATATTAATGAATATTCACTGCTCCCAACACCCATGTGAGCAGAGAGCAGTGAATATTCATTCTCTGTAATAGTGGGCACACATGATCGCCCATCAACTGCAGGAGTTGACAGCAGCGGCTAACAGCTAACATTGCACCTGCTATTAAACAGAAATGAATAGTCACTGCTCTCCACTGCCATAGACCCTCCCACACCTCCGCTCAGCAGCTTCAGAGCATAGATGTGGGAGTGATTATGGGCGTGGGGAGCAATGAATATTAATTTCTCCTTAGAAGCGGGTATAGGTGTTAGATGCAGCAGCAGGCTACTGCCTCCAGTATGGGCGGACCTACCGCCGGTTCAACAGGTGCGGCTGCATCAGGGCCCAGAGGCTCCAGGGGGCCCCTGCAGGGCGGCTAATAATGAGGGCAATCTGGCTGGTTTCTCCGGGCCCAAGGCTCCGGGGGGCCCCTGACAAGATTGCCCTCATGTGAGGCGGGCAGGGAACGATCCCAGCAGCTCAGGTGCCTGCAAGAGACAATAGCCGGAGCGGAGCTGCAAGGATCCATCCTGCATCCTGCCCAGCACCCGCGCATCCTGTCTCTGACACACAGAGCAGCACCGCTG
This sequence comes from Dendrobates tinctorius, assembly GCF_039654945.1. Classification (NCBI taxonomy): domain Eukaryota; kingdom Metazoa; phylum Chordata; class Amphibia; order Anura; family Dendrobatidae; genus Dendrobates; species Dendrobates tinctorius. The sequence goes on from NW_027361837.1 coordinate 132,498, forward strand.
TGCCAGTGCGAGGAAGCGCAGGCACCGGTGATGCTGGTGAGAGGTGGTGTGTGTTCTGTATGTATGTATGTGTTAGAGATGAGTGGTGGTGTGTGTGCATATGTATGTGTGTGAGTGTGTGTATGTGTGTGTGTATGTTTGCATGTGTGTGTTTTGTATGTATGTCTTTGTGTTTTGCATGTATGTATGTGTGTGTGTAGAGATGAGTGGTGGTGTGTGCGTACTTGCATGCATAGTGCTGCGAGGGAATATGCAGAGAGGTCAGTGGTGCTGTGTGTGTGTTTGTGTGTGTGTAGGTGGAGGAGAGGTGAATGATGGGGGGTGATGGGGAGAAGGCAATGATGGGGAGAAGGCAATGATGGGGTGATGGGGAGAATACAATGATGGGGTAATGGGGAGAAGGCAATGATGGGGGTGATGGGGAGAAGGCAATGATGGGGTGATGGGGAGAAGACAATGATGGGAGTGATGGGGAGAAGGCAATGATGGGGTGATGGGGAGAAGGCAATGATGGGGAGATGGGGAGAAGGCAATGATGGGGGTGATGGGGAGAAGACAATGATGGGACTGATGGGGAGAAGGCAATGATGAGGTGATGGGGAGAAGGCAATGATGGGGTGATGGAGAAGGCAATGATGGGAGTGATGGGGAGAAGGCAGTGATGGGGAGAAGGCAATGATGGGAGTGATGTGGAGAAGACAGTGATGGGGTGATAGGGAGAAGGCAATGATGGGGTGATGGAGAAGGCAATGATGGGAGTGATGGGGAGAAGGTAATGATGGGAGTGATGTGGAGAAGACAGTGATGGGTGATAGGGAGAAGGCAATGATGGGGAGATGGGGAGAAGGCAATGATGGGGGTGATGGGGAGAAGACAATGATGGGACTGATGGGGAGAAGGCAATGATGAGGTGATGGGGAGAAGGCAATGATGGGGTGATGGAGAAGGCAATGATGGGAGTGATGGGGAGAAGGTAATGATGGGAGTGATGTGGAGAAGACAGTGATGGGGTGATAGGGAGAAGGCAATGATGAAGGTGGTGAAAAGGGCAATGATGGGGTGGTGGGGGAAAAAGAAATGATGATGGGGTGGTGGGGGAGAATGCAATGATGGTGGTGGAAAGGGCAATAATGGGGGTGGTGGGGGAGGAGAATATGATGGAGGTGGTGGAATGGGCAATGATGGGAGTGGTGGGGGAGAAAGCAAAGATAGTGGTGGGGAAAGGCAATGATGGAGGTGGCAAAGAGGGTAATGATGGGGTGGGGGAGAGGACAATAATGGGATGCGGGGGGGAGGAGGACAATGAGGGGTGTGGGGGATTGGGATGGGAGGAAGGGGGACTTATAATGGCCTTAGGAACAGGGGGAGGTGGAGGAAGACATTATCGCTTATTATGTCTAACACAGTCCCTTAGTATATAGTGTACTCACTTATTATGTCTAACACGGTCCTTTAGTATATAGTGTACTCACTTACTAGGTCTAACACAGTCCCTTAGTATATAGTGTACTCACTTACTATGTCTAACACAGTCCCTTAGTATATAGTGTGTGTACTTATTATGTATAATACAGTCCCTTAGTATATAGTGTACGTACTTACTATGTATAACACAGTTCCTTAGCCTATAGTATATGTAATTATTATGTATAACACAGTCCCTTAGCACCCTTAGCATATAGTGTACTCACTAATTCTGTATAACACCATCCTTAGTTACATAGTTTCCTCTTATATTATGTATAACACCGTCCCTTATTACGTACCACCCTCTCTAGTTATATATGGTATTGTCCCTTATTATATAACTTCCTCTGCAGGTATGTATAGTGCTGTCTCTTACATAGTGTATTCTTGTTAATTTTGTTATTCACAGCACCCTCTTTTATTACATGGTCCCCTCTCTTTTTAGATATAAAATGACTGCTGATCGAGGAGAAGGTGACCAGACTACCAGTCCTTCAGATCCTCCATTAGAATGGAAGCTTTCTCATGCTCCATCAGCCATCATTGCATTATACAGCTAACAAGACAGGACGGTATGTAATAAAAAACAGGGCTCTATATAATCCAATATGTAAGGGATGGTACTGTACATAACAAGAGAGAGAGGGCACTGTAAAAGGGACAGCAATATACAGTGCCTTGCGAAAGTATTCGGCCACCTGGAACTTTTCAACTTTTTCCCACGTATCATGCTTCAAACATAAAGATACCAAATGTACATTTTTGGTGAAGAATCAACAACAAGTGGAACACAATTGTGAAGTGAACGAAATTTATTGGTTATTTTAAATTTTTGTGGAAATTCAAAACTGAAAAGTGGGGCGTGCAATATTATTTGGCCCCTTTACTTTCAGTGCAGCAAACTCACTCCAGAAGCTCATTGTGGATTTCTGAATCATCCAATGTTGTCCTTAATGAGTAATGATGATAAATATAATCCACCTGTGTGTAATCAAGTCTCTGCATAAATGCACCTGCTCTGTGATATTCTCAGGGTTCTGTTTGAACCACAGAGAGCATCATGAAGACCAAGGAACACAAAAGGCAGGTCCGTGATACTGTTGTGGAGAAGTTTAAAGCCGGATTTGGAAAAAAAATGATTGCCAAAACTTTAAACATCCCAAGGAGCACTGTGCAAGCGATCATGTTGAAATGGAAGGAGTATCATACCACTGCAAATATATCAAGACCCGGCCATCCCTCTAAACTTTCATCTCAAACAAGGAGAAAACTGATCAGAGATGTAGCCAAGAGGCCCATGATCACTCTGGATGAACTGCAGAGATCTACAGCTGAGGTGGGACAGTCTGTCCATAGGACAACAATCAGTCGTACACTGCACAAATCTGGCCTTTATGGAAGAGTGACAAGAAGAAAGCCATTTCTCAAAGATATCCATAAAAAGTGTTGTTTAAAGTTTGCAACAAGCCACCTGGGAGACACACCAAACATGTGGAAGAAGGTGCTCTGGTCAGGTAAAAACAAAATCGAACTTTTTGGCAACAATGCCAAACGATATGTTTGGCTAAAGGCAACACAGCTCATCACCCTGAACACACCATCCCCACTGTCAAACATGGTGGTGGCAGCATCATGGTTTGGGCCTGCTTTTCGTCAGCAGGGACAGGGAAGATGGTTAAAATTGATGGGAAGATGGCTGGAGCCAAATACAGGACAATTCTTGAAGAAAACCTGTTGGAGTCTGTAAAAGACCTGAGACTGGGATGGAGATTTGTCTTCCAACAAGACAATGATCCCAAACATAAAGCAAAATCTACAATGGAATGGTTCACAAATAAACATATCCAGGTGTTAGAATGGCTAAGTCAAAGTCCAGACCTGAATCCAATCGAGAATGCTGAAAATTGCTGTTCACAAATGATCTCCATCAAACCTCACTGAGCTCGAGCTTTTTGCCAAGGAAGAATGGGCAAGAATTTCAGTCTCTCAATGTACAAAACTGATAGAGACATACCCCAAGTGACTTGCAGCTGTAATCACAGCAAAAAGTGGCGCAACAAAGTATTAAGTTAAAGGAGCCAAATAATATTGCACGCCCCACTTTTCAGTTTTTGAATTTCCACAAAAATTTAAAATAACCAATGAATTTCATTGAACTTCAAAATTGTGTCCCACTTGTTGTTGATTCTTCACTAGTGTTGAGCATTCCGATACCGCAAGTATCGGGTATCGGCCGATACTTGCTGTATCGGAATTCCGATACCGACTTCCGATATTTTTTCAATATCGGAAGTCGGCATCGGAATCGGAAGTTGAAGTTCAAAGTTGATTGACAGCCGAAATGACGTCATCATGATGCGCGGTGTGTGCGCATCATGATGCGCCGTCATTTCGGGCCTTCCGGGGGTCTCTGCCGGCCTGCCGGGGGGCTGTGTGGACTGCCCGGGGTCTGTACCGGCCTGCCGGGGGGCTGTGCCGGCCTGCCGGTGGTCTGTGCACCCTGTGGGGGTCTGTACCGGCCTGCCGGGGGGCTGTGCCGGCCTGCCGGTGGTCTGTGCACCCTGTGGGGGTCTGTACCGGCCTGCCGGGGGGCTGTGCCGGCCTGCCGGTGGTCTGTGCACCCTGTGGGGGTCTGTACCGGCCTGCCGGGGGGCTGTGCCGGCCTGCCGGGGGGGGGCTGTGCTGATGTCCGGGGGTCTGTGCAAGCATCGTCCGATGGGACTATAAGTCCCATCTGGCGATGCCTGCTACCATGACAGTGATTGACACATTAGCCAATGATGGGACAGTAGTAGTCCCATCATCCGGCTAATGTGTTAAATGTTAAAAAAAAAAAATACTACATACATACTACATACATACTACATGCATGCTACATACATACTACATGCTACATACATACTACATATATACTACATGCATGCTACATACATACTACATGCTACATACATACCACATACATACTACATACATACCACATATATACTACATACATACTACATGCATGCTACATACATACTACATGCTACATACATACTACATATATACTACATGCATGCTACATACATACTACATGCTACATACATACTACATATATACTACATACATACAACATACATACTACATACATACCACATATATACTACATACATACTACATGCATGCTACATACATACCACATACATACTACATACATACTACATACATACTACATACATGCTACATACATAACACATATATACTACATGCATGCTACATACATACTACATGCTACATACATACCACATACATACTACATACATACTACATACATACTACATGCATGCTACATACATACTACATGCTACATACATACTACATATATACTACATACATACTACATGCTACATACATACTACATATATACTACATACATACTACATACATACTACATGACTACATGCATGCTACATACATACTACATGCTACATACATACCACATACATACTACATGCTACATGCTACATACATACTACATATATACTACATGCATGCTACATACATACTGCATGCTACATGCATGCTACATACATACTACATACATACTACATGCTACATACATACCACATATATACTACATACAATACATTCATACAATACATACATAGACATACAGTACATATAACATAGAGTAACATACTTACCAATACTTGTCACATTGTTCCCCGAAGCCATTGTCTTTTACGGAATAAATATTAACATAACAAACCACAAAAATACTCACCCACGATCCGAAGCAGTCCACGAGTGTGTCCCACGACGATCTTGGGTAGAGAACTGCAGCATCAGCTGATGCTGCCGTTCTCTACGGGCTGCAGGAATCCAATGACGGAAGGTAGGTATCCTTCCGCACTGTATTCCTCCGCCACTTAAAAAAAAAAAGTCCCTAGTCTCACTTTATGCCATTGCTGCGTGGGAAATTCCCACACAGCAATGGCATAAAGTGAGACTAGGGACTTTTTTTTTTTAAGTGGCGGAGGAATACAGTGCGGAAGGATACCTACCTTCCGTCATTGGATTCCTGCAGCCCGTAGAGAACGGCAGCATCAGCTGATGCTGCAGTTCTCTACCCAAGATCGTCGTGGGACACACTCGTGGACTGCTTCGGTTCATGGGTGAGTATTTTTGTGGTTTGTTATGTTAATATTTATTCCGTAAAAGACAATGGCTTCGGGGAACAATGTGACAAGTATTGGTAAGTATGTTACTCTATGTTATATGTACTGTATGTCTATGTATGTATTGTATGAATGTATTGTATGTAGTATGTATGTAGTATATATGTGGTATGTATGTAGCATGTAGTATGTATGTAGTATGTATGTAGCATGCATGTAGCATGCAGTATGTATGTAGCATGCATGTAGTATATATGTAGTATGTATGTAGCATGTAGTATGTATGTAGTATGTATGTGGTATGTATGTAGCATGTAGTATGTATGTAGCATGCATGTAGTATGTATGTAGTATATATGTAGTATGTATGTAGCATGTAGTATGTATGTAGCATGCATGTAGTATGTATGTAGTATATATGTAGTATGTATGTAGCATGTAGTATGTATGTAGCATGCATGTAGTATATATGTAGTATGTATGTAGCATGTAGTATGTATGTAGCATGCATGTAGTATGTATGTAGTATGTATGTAGTATGTATGTGGTATGTATGTAGCATGTAGTATGTATGTAGCATGCATGTAGTATATATGTGTTATGTATGTAGCATGTAGCATGCATGTAGTATGTATGTAGTATGTATGTGGTATGTATGTAGCATGTAGCATGCATGTAGTATGTATGTAGTATATATGTGGTATGTATGTAGCATGTAGTATGTATGTAGCATGCAGTATGTATGTAGCATGCATGTAGTATATATGTAGTATGTATGTAGCATATATGTAGTATGTATGTAGCATGTAGTATGTATGTAGCATGCAGTATGTATGTAGCATGCATGTAGTATATATGTAGCATATATGTAGTATGTATGTAGCATGTAGTATATATGTAGTATGCATGTTGCATGCATGTAGTATATATGTAGTATGTATGTTGCATGTAGTATATATGTAGTATGCATGTTGCATGCATGTAGTATATATGTAGTATGTATGTTGCATGTAGTATGAATGTAGCATGTATGTAGTATGTAGTATGAATGTAGCATGTATGTAGTATGCATGTTGTATGTATGTAGCATGTATGTAGCATGTAATTTTTTCTTTTTTACATTCAACACATTAGCCGGATGATGGGACTACTACTGTCCCATCATTGGCTAATGTGTCAATCACTGTCATGGTAGCAGGCATCGCCTGATGGGACTTGTAGTCCCATCGGACGATGCCTGCACAGACCCCCGAAGCCTGCACAGACCACCGGCAGGCCGGCACAGCCCCCCGGCAGGCCGGCACAGCCCCCCGGAGCCTGCACAGCCCCCCGGCAGGCCGGCACAGCCCCCCGGCAGGCCGACACAGCCCACCGGAGCCTGCACAGACCACCGGCAGGCCGGCACAGCCCCCCGGCAGGCCGGCACAGACCACCGGAGCCTGCACAGACCCCCTGGCAGGCCGGCACAGCCCCCCGAAAGGCCCGTACAGACCCCAGAGAGGCTGTACAAGGCAAAAACAGGGTTTTTCTTATTCCGATACCGGAAGTCCCATAGACTTGAATGGGACTTCCGGTATCGGAATCGGCGATACCGATACTTTTTTTTAAGATCGGCCGATCCATTCCGATCCGATACTTTGAAGTATCGGACGGTATCGCTCAACTCTATTCTTCACCACAAATTTACATTTGGTATCTTTATGTTTGAAGCATGATATGTGGGAAAAGGTTGAAAAGTTCCAGGGGGCCGAATACTTTCGGTAGGCACTGTACATAATAAAGGAGACAATGTAATATATATACATGTATGTGTGTGGCTATATATATATATGTAGAATCATAGAATCATAGAATCGTAGAGTTGGAAGGGACCTCCTGGGCCATCTGGTCCAACCCCCTGCTCAAAGCAGGATTCGCTAAATCATCCCAGTCAGATGTCTGTCCAGCCTCTGTTTGAAGACTTCCATTGAAGGAGAACTCACCACTTCTCGTGGCAGCCTGTTCCACTCACTGATCACTCTAACTGTCAAAAAGTTTTTTCTAATATCTAATCTGTGTCTCCTCCCATTCAGTTTCATCCCATTGCTTCTAGTCTTTCCTTGTGCAAATGAGAATAAAGTTGATCCTTCTACAATGTGACAGCCCTTTAGATATTTGTAGACAGCTATTAAGTCTCCTCTCAGTCTTCTCTTTTGCAAACTAAACATTCCCAAATCCTGCAACCTTTCCTCATAAGACAGGGTTTGCAGACCGGTCACCATTCTGGTCGCTCTTTTCTGAACTTGCTCCAGTTTGTTGATGTCTTTTTTAAAATGTGGTGCCCACAATGTAGCTTTGTCGCCATAAAAGGAAGGGGGCCCAGACACATTTCTTGCACAGGGGCCCCAAGCTGTCAGTGTCCGCCCCTGGCCTCCAGTGATCCGCTCGTCTGCTGCTGCCGCCTTTCCCTCCAAATTTTTGGAGGAAAAAAGTGCGTCTTATAGTCCAAAAAATACGGTAATTAATAAATAGCATTTCCCATATGTCTACTTTATGTCAGCATAATTTTGTTAGGATATTAGAAGGGTTACAATTTAGGAGCAATTTATCCTTTTTTTAAATAAATTTACAAATCCTTCTTTTTGAAGATCTATTCAGTTTTGTGACTTTGAGGGACCTATGCAGTGGAAAACCCCAAGAGGTAATATTTTAAAAACTGCACTCTTTAAATTATTCTTAACTGCTCTCAGGAAATGTGTTAACCCTTCAGGTGCTACGTGTGACGCTAGTCAAAACCCATGGCCAGGTCCTGAGTCAGCGAAGTCAGACATTCTGGGGTCAATACCAAAAGAGCACATAGTAAACCAAGGGAAAATACAAAGTCATAAGTCAGGCCATGCCAGGATTTATTATACTGATGAATGATATGAGGTGTGGCAAAGAAGATCCAAGACAACATACTCAGAAGGGAGGTAAGAAAATTTCTAAAACAATCAGCAGGGAGGAGATTGGAACAAAGCAAAATTCTCTAAAATGCATGCTCGCAAACACCAGAAGCCTGACAAACAAGATGGAAGAACTAGAAGTAGAAATATCTACAGGTAACTATGACATAGTGGGAATAACCGAGACATGGTTAGATGAAAGCTATGACTGGGCAGTTAACTTACAGGGTTACAGTCTGTTTAGAAAGGATCGTAAAAATCGGAGTGGAGGAGGGGCTTGTCTTTATGTAAAGTCTTGTCTAAAGTCAACTTTAAGGGAAGATATTAGTGAAGGGAATGAGGATGTCGAGTCCATATGGGTCGAAATTAGTGTTGAGCGATACCATCCGATATTCAGAAATATCGGATCGGCCCGATACCCCAAAAAGTATCGGTATCGCCGATTCCGATACTGGAAGTCCCATTTAAGTCAATGGGACAGAAATAACGGAATTAAAAAAAACCCTTTCTTGCCTTGTACATCCTGGCGGGGAAGAGTGTGGGCGGTGTGTGGGTGGACACTGTGCGTGTCTGTGTGTGCAGGCGGGCTCTGTACGGGCCTCTCGGGGGTCTGTGTCGACTGTCGGGGGCCTGTGCCGGCTGCCGGTGGTCTGTACGGGCCTCTCGGGGGTCTGTACAGGCCTGTTGGGGCCTGTGCCGGCTGCCGGTGGTCTGTACGGACCTCTCAGGGGCCTGTGCCGGCTGTCGGTGGTCTGTGCCGGCTGCCGGGGGCCTGTGCTGGCTGCCAGTGGTCTGTACGGGCCTCTCGGGGGCCTGTGCCGGCTGTCGGTGGTCTGTGGCGGCTGCCGGGGGCCTGTGTGGGCACCCGGTGGTCTGTGCGGGCCTGCCGGGGGTCTTGTGTGTGTGCAGGCATCGTCCGATGGGACTACAAGTCCCATCGGGCGATGTCTGCTACAATGACAGTGATTGACACATTAGCCAATGATGAGACAGTAGTAGTCCCATCATCCGGCTAATGTGTTGAATGTAAAAAAAAAAAAAAAAACATACTACATACATACTACTTACATACTACATTCATACAGCATACATACATACTGCATACATGCTACATATATACTACATTCATACAACATACATACATACTACATACATACTACATATATACTATATATACAACATACATACATACTACATACTACATACATGCTACGTATATACTACATTCATACGACATACATACTACATACATGCTACATATATACTACATTCATACAACATACATATATACTACATACATACTACATGTATACTACATTCATACAACATACATACATACTACATACATGCTACATACATACTACATTCATATAACATACATACATAGTACATACATACTACATACATACATACAACATGCTACAGACATACATACATACTGCATACATACTACATACATACTGCATACAATACATTCTTACATTCATACAATACATACATAGACATACAGTACATACAACATAGAGTACATACTCACCATTACTTGTCACATTGTTCCCCGAAGCCAGTGTCATCTGTGGAAAAATATGAAAATAACAAACAAACAACATAAATAACAAAAAACCAGGGGAAGAGTCTTGAGGAGATCATTTGCATATTCCCAGTGCCTTCTGGGATAAGTGAAGAGTCTCCGCGAGCTCAACGATCACTGGGTTTTGGCTGTTGCAGCTGAAAAGAGGAAATCGGAAAACCAGGGGAAGAGTCTTGAGGAGATCATTTGCATATTCCCAGTGCCTTCAGGGATAAGTGAAGAGTCTCCGCGAGCTCAACGATCACTGGGTTTTGGCTGTTGCAGCTGAAAAGAGGAAATCGGAAAACCAGGGGAAGAGTCTTGAGGAGATCATTTGCATATTCCCAGTGCCTTCTGGGATAAGTGAAGAGTCTCCGCGAGCTCAACGATCACTGGGTTTTGGCTGTTGCAGCTGAAAAGAGGAAATCGGAAAAATTTTGGCTCATCTTTCATCGTTTCTAAGAAATCTCAAGATGGAAGAGGCCAGGAGCCATTTGGTGAGCTGCATTTCTTGCTACATGTTCACAGATTTACCAGTGGAAAAGCCAAACTTCACATGCCACAAATGCAAGCTTGTGTCCCTGTTGGAGGAAAAGTTGCAAAATCTCGAAGAGAGGTTAGCTATGTTGAAGATCATTAAGGAAGGTGAAGAGTTCTTGGACAGAGCAGAATTATCTCTTCATGTTACAGAAAGAGAAGAAATTCGAAGTGCACCTGAAGAAACAGAGGAATGGAGACATGTGACCCAGAGAAGCAGGAGGATCAGGAGGCAGTCAGCACCCATACTGCTCAAAAACCAGTACCAGGCTCTCACGCAGGAAAACGATGAAGAAATACATCAGGATAAGACTTTGCCAACAAACAGCAACCTTGTACGCCTTCAGAGTCCTCCTGGATGGAGAAAGAAAAATGTTGTGAAGAAGAAACGGAGAGTGGTGGTCATGGGGGATTCCCTGTTGAGAGGAACAGAGGCCGCTATCTGCAGACCGGATATAACTTCAAGAGAAATGTGCTGTCTACCAGGTGCAAAAATTAAAGATGTGTCTGACAGGATATCAGGACTATTCAGACCTACAGATGACTACCCATTCCTGCTACTACATGTGGGGACAAATGACACCGCAAGACACGACCTGGAAACCATCTGCAGAGACTTTGAAGACTTAGGCAAGGAAGTGAAAGAACTGGGAGCGCAGGTGGTCTTCTCTTCCATCCTCCCAGTGGATGGCCATGGAACAAGGAGGTGGAATAAGATTCTGCAGGTGAACAACTGGCTACGTCGATGGTGCCGTCAGCAACGATTTGGATTTCTGGATCACGGAGTGAACTACTTATACGATGGACTACTTGCTAGAGATGGGGTGCACCTTACGAAGACTGGAAAGCATGTATTTGGAAGTCGCCTTGCTACACTTGTAAGGAGAGCTTTAAACTAGAACAACATGGGAAGGGAAGCAAAAGACCAGAAAAAGCCATACACCTGACAAATGCTATTGAGAACTCTGCTATTAGAAGTGGAAAGGAAGAACAAAGACGAAAGAATCTAATAAATAAAAATATTGGAGAAAGAGAAACCAATCACAAACTAAAATGTTTCTATACTAATGCACAAAGCATGGGCAACAAACAAGGAGAATTGGAACTACTAACACAGGAAAAGAAATATGATGTCATTGGAATCACTGAAACTTGGTGGGACAATACACATGATTGGAATACAAGACTAGAAGGATACAACTTATTTGCAAGAAACAGACTTGATAAACGAGGAGGGGGTGTTGCATTGTATGTTAGAAACGCGTATATCTGCACAGAGATTGAAGCTTCAGAGACTGGGAGTTCTGTGGAAACTGTTTGGGTAAGAATACAAGGACAGAACAATGGAAAGGACACCATTGTAGGCATTTACTACAGGCCGCCTGTGCAAGCTGAAGATATGGATGAACTCTTTATGCATCAAATGGCCAAGTTCTCCAAAAAATATGACATAGTTGTTATGGGAGATTTCAACTATCCAGACATTTGTTGGGAATCTCTCTCAGGCAAAACTAACAGGTCAAGGAAATTCTTATCCTCTCTTGCTGACAACTTTATCTTCCAAAAGGTAGGGGAGAAAACAAGGGGAACTGCTACCTTGGATCTAATCCTTATAAACAGGGAGGAAATGGTTGAGGAGGTAAAAGTGGCTGGAACCCTAGGAGGTAGCGACCATGCTATTTTAGAATTTTGGATAACTAGAGGCGGAAGACCTGTGAAGACTCAGACGTCAAGGTTAGATTTCAGAAAGGCAGATTTTAAGGGATTCAGAAAGATAATTGGAGGGATCCAATGGCTGGATATCCTTAAAGACAAAAATGTCCAGGAAGGATGGGAAATCTTGAAAAATGAAATTCTCAAAGCACAGTTGTTAACAATTCCGAAAAGAGGGAAGAATAGGAAGCATTTAAGGAAACCAGGATGGGTGAACACAGAACTTAAGCACATGCTAAAAAGGAAGAAAAAAATGTTTATAAAATGGAAAGAGGGAGGCATATCTAAAGAAGAATATAATGCTGTCTGCAGAACCTGCAGGGCACAAATCAGATTAGCTAAAGCTGAAAATGAATTGAGGCTTGCAAGAGATGTCAAAAGCAATAATAAAGGATTTTGGGGATATGTCAAAAGTAAAAGAAAAGTCAAAGATGCTATAGGATTTTTACAGGATGAAAATGATGAAATGGTAAGACAGGATGTTGAGAAGGCTGAACTTTTAAATTCCTATTTTGCATCTGTTTTCTCTCAGAAAGGAAATGTAACACCAACTGTTATTCACTGTCCTATTAAGGGAATAAAAGAATCCAGGATATCTATAAACAGAAAGATAGTGAGGAAACACTTAGCTAACCTAAATGAATTCAAGTCTCCAGGTCCAGATGAATTACACCCCAGAGTACTGAAGGAGATAGCAGAAGAAATTTTTGAACCCCTCTCCATAATCTTTGAAAATTCTTGGAGAACAGGAGAAGTGCCAGAAGACTGGAGAAGAGCAAATGTTGTTCCTATCTTCAAAAAGGGGAAGAAGGTGGACCCAGGCAACTATAGGCCGGTGAGTCTGACTTCTATACCAGGAAAGATCTTTGAACAAATTATTAAACAACATGTATGTCAATACCTGGATAAGAATGAAGTGATCAAACAAAGTCAGCATGGGTTTGTAACTAATAAGTCATGTCAGACTAACTTAATTTCCTTCTATGACGGTATCACTGATTGGGTGGATCAAGGAAATGCTGTAGATATAGTATATCTTGACTTCAGCAAAGCATTTGACAAAGTCTCTCATACAATCCTTATTGAAAAAATGACTAAGTATGGAATGGACAAGGCAACTGTTAGGTGGATTCATAACTGGCTTAGTGATCGGACCCAAAGAGTGGTCGTAAATGGCTGCACATCCAGTTGGAAGAATGTCTCAAGTGGGGTACCACAGGGCTCTGTCCTGGGCCCTGTATTGTTCAACATCTTTATCAACGATTTAGATGAAGGAATTGAGGGTAAACTGATTAAATTTGCTGATGACACAAAGCTAGGAGGGATAGCTAATACTAGAGAAGAGAGAGAGAGGATTCAAAAAGATTTAAATAAACTGGAGAAGTGGGCAGCAACTAACAGAATGGTTTTTAACAGGGAGAAATGCAAAGTACTACATCTGGGCAATAAAAATGAAAAAAGCAGATATAGAATGGGAGGAATAGGGCTAAGTGACAGCACATGTGAAAAAGACTTGGGTATACTAATAGATCACAGACTGAATATGAGTCAACAGTGTGATGCAGCAGCAAAAAAGGCAAATGCAATTCTAGGATGTATTAACAGAAGCATACAGTCTAGATCACGTGAAGTCATTATTTCCCTCTACTCCTCTTTGGTCAGACCTCATCTGGAATATTGTGTCCAGTTTTGGGCACCACATTTTAAAAAAGACATCAACAAACTGGAGCAAGTTCAGAAAAGAGCGACCAGAATGGTGACCGGTCTGCAAACCCTGTCTTATGAGGAAAGGTTGCAGGATTTGGGAATGTTTAGTTTGCAAAAGAGAAGACTGAGAGGAGACTTAATAGCTGTTTACAAATATCTAAAGGGCTGTCACATTGTAGAAGGATCAACTTTATTCTCATTTGCACAAGGAAAGACTAGAAGCAATGGGATGAAACTGAATGGGAGGAGACACAGATTAGATATTAGAAAAAACTTTTTGACAGTTAGAGTGATCAATGAGTGGAACAGGCTGCCACGAGAAGTGGTGAGTTCTCCTTCAATGGAAGTCTTCAAACAGAGGCTGGACAGACATCTGACTGGGATGATTTAGCGAATCCTGCTTTGAGCAGGGGGTTGGACCAGATGGCCCAGGAGGTCTCTTCCAACTCTACGATTCTATGATTCTAATATACTCCCTGATCCGCAGAAATGCACGCGTGTCCCACGCCGATCTCCCGTTGAGAACAGCAGCATCAGCTGATGCGACCGCTCTCTACGGGGCTCCAGGAATCCAGTGACGGGAGGTAGGTATCATTCTGCATTGTATTCCTCCGCCACTGTAAAAAAAATAGTCCCTGGTCTCACTTTATGGCAAAAGCTGTGTGGGAACTTTCTCACACAGCAATGCCAAAAGTGAGACTAGTGACTATTTTTTTACAGTGGCGGAGGAATACAGTGCGGAAGGATACCTACCTCCCGTCATTGGATTATTGAAGCCCCTAGAGAGCGGTCGCATCAGCTGATGCTGCTGTTCTCCATGCGAAATCAAATCGGCATGGGACCCTCGTGGATTTCTGCGGATCAGGGAGTATATGGCTTGTTTGTTATTTTCATATTTTTGCATAGATGACACTGGCTTCAGGGATAAAAGTGACAAGTGATGGTGAGTATGTACTCTATGTTATATGTACTGTATGTCTATGTATGTATTGTATGAATGTATTGTATGCAGTATGTATGTAGTATGTATGCAGTATGTAGTATGTATGTATGTTGTATGTCTGTAACATGTTGTATGTATGTAGTATGTACTATGTATGTATGTTGTTTGAATGTAGTATATATGAAGCATGTATGTAGTATGTAGTATCTATGTATGTTGTATGAAAGTAGTATATATGTAGCATGTATGTATTATGTAGTATGTATGTTGTATGAATGTAGTATATATGTAGCATGTATGTATGTTGTATGAATTTAGTATATATGTAGCATGTATGTAGTATGTATGTATGTTGCATGAATGTAGTATATATGTAGCATATATGTAGTATGTATGTATGTTGTTTGAATGTAGTATATATGTAGCATGTATGTAGTATGTAGTATATATGTATGTTGTATGAATGTAGTATATATGTAGCAAGTATGTAGTATGTATGTATGTTGTATGAATGTAGTATATATGTAGCATGTATGTAGTATATATGTATGTTGTATGAATGTAGTATATATGAAGTATGTATGTAGTATGTATGTATGTTGTATGAATGTAGTATATATGTAGTATGTATGTAGTATGTATGTTGTATGAATGTAGTATGTAGTATGTATGTATGTTGTATGAATGTAGTATATATGTAGCATGTATGTAGTATGTATGTATGTTGTATGAATGTAGTATATATGTAGTATGTATGTATGTTGTATGAATGTAGAAAATATGTAGCATGTATGTAGTATGTATGTATGTTGTATGAATGTAGTATATATGTAGTATGTATGTATTATGTAGTATATATGTATGTTGTATGAATGTAGTATATATGTAGCATGTATGTAGTATGTATGTATGTTGTATGAATGTAGTATATATGTAGTATGTATGTATGTTGTATGAATGTAGTATATATGTAGCATGTATGTAATATGTAGTATATATGTATGTTGTATGAATGTAGTATATATGTAGCATGTATGTAGTATGTATGTATGTTGTATGAATGTAGTATATATGTAGTATTTATGTAGTATGTTGTTTTTTTTTTGTTTTTTTTTTCATTCAACACATTAGCTGGATGATGGACTACTACTGTCCCATCATTGGCTAATGTGTCAATCACTGTCATTGTAGCAGGCATCGCCCGATGGGACTTGAAGTCCCATCGGATGATGCCTGCACACACACAAGACCCCCGGCAGGCCCGCACAGACCACCGGCAGCCGGCACAGGCCCCCGGCAGCCGGCACAGGCCCCTGAGAGGCCCGTACAGACCACAGTCAGCTGGCACAGGCCCTCGACAGCCGGCACAGGCCTCCGACAGGCCTGTACAGACCCCCGAGAGGCCTGTACAGACCACCGGCAGCCGGCACAGGCCCCCAAGAGGCCCGTACAGACCACCGGCAGCCGGCACAGGCCCCCGACAAGCCTGTACAGACCCCCGAGAGGCCCGTACACACCCCCGACAGTCGGCACAGACCCCTCGCAGTCGGCACAGACCGCGCATCATGATGCGCACAGACCGCACATCATGATGACATAATTTCAGCAGCCTATCACAGCCACAACAGTGGCTCATTGCATTATGGGGACATCCGATATTGAAAAAATATCGGTACTCAGTATCGGAATTCCGATACAGCGAATATCGACCGATACCCGATACTTGCGGTATCGGAATGCTCAACACTAGTCAAAATACATGGAGGGAAAAATAGTAACAAAATTCTCTTTGGGGTCTGTTACAAACCCCCAAATATAACAGAAATCATGGAAAGTTTACTACTAAGTCAGATAGATGAAGCTGCAACCCATAATGAAGTCCTTTATTAAGCATTTGTCATGTCCACCATGTCCGCCATGTCTGTTATGCCGCAAGTTGCCTGGAGCAGTGTGCACGCGCACCTTACCTCATGGCTGCACGCTATTGCTGGGTAACCATCCATCTCTGTCTGACTCTGCAATCCGCTCTACTCCTGGAACCCCTGATCATGTGACCTTTCCTATGTTCCAGCCCTGCTCTGGTTCTGCAATCCGCTGTGTTCCTGGAAACTCCTTATCATGTTACCTTTCCTATGTTCCAGACTTGCTCTGATTCTGCAATCCGCTGTATTCCTGGAACTCCTGATCATGTGACCTGCTCTATGGTTCTACCCAGGCTGTTCTAGCAAATGCTGTCTATGATCCTGGAGGATCTGAACCCAAAGTCCCTCCCTGGTCCTGACCCGGAAGTACTGGTGCTATGGTGCTATATCAGACCGCCCCTCCCTATGGTCAGGGCCTGAGTATTGTGTTGCTTCCCTGCATGGCTGCTTGGTCTGCTCGGTCGCTCTCTGTATTCTGTGCCCCTGCACTCTGCCCTGTTGTGCGTCTCTGCACACGCTCTGTGCTTGTACTCTGCCTCTTGTCTCGTGCCATGTCTTGTGTTGTCTCTCGTGCCATGTTTGTCCTTGCCTTGCTTTGCCTTGTAGTACTTCCGCTGTTCTCTGCCTTTGCCTGTTTTGCCATGTCTGGTCTTTACTATTCTGAGCCTTGTAGTGCTTCTCATGTTTCTTGTCTCTGCCTGGTTTTCCATACTCTGCCCTTTGGTGCTCTCTTGCACATTTCCATGTCTAGTCTCAAGGCTCTGCTTTGACCCGGCTCTGGGCTTCGGCCTACGCTCCGCTGCTAGACTCTGTCCTATCGTGCTCTCTTGCATATTTCCACGCTAGTCTCAAGGTTTTCCCTTGACCCGGCTCTGGGCTTTGGCCTATGCTCCGCTGCTAGCTCTGTTCTCGCTCTTACTTGGCTCTGTGTTTCTGCCTATGTTCCGCTCCATGTTCCGTACCTTGTCTTGCCTTGTTTCTCGCCTAGTCTTGCCTTGTTTCTCGCCTAGCCTTGCCTTGTTTCTTGCTTTGCCTTGTCTTGTTGCTTCGTGTGCCCTTTGCATGCGCCTGGCCTTCCTAGCCTCCTGTTTGTGCCTGAGCCGTGCCCGCTCTAGCCATGCCCGCCTGCTTGTGCCTCAGCCATGCTCATTGGTCAGTGACAGCTATGTCACCTGCTATGCCTCAGCCGGGTTCGCTGGAGTCTTGCCCGTCTGTCAGTGCTGCAGCCCGTCCAGCTAGCCAGTGCCCCAGCCGTGCTCTCTGTGCTTCCTTGCACTCACGCTGTCTCTGCACTGTGCTCTCCGTGCTTCTCTTAGCACGCACAGGCCCTCGCCTGACCCGTGGCATACCTCCCCGTGTTTCTGTAAAAGTACGCACAGGTCTTGCCATGTACCCTGTCGTGCCCTCTCGCACGTACAGGTTCTTGCCTGAACCCTGACCCTGGCGTGCCCTCTGCACGCGCAGGACTCTGCCTTGAACCTGACCCTGGCGTGTCTCTCTGCACGCGCAGGACTCTGCCTTGAACCCTGACCCTGGCGTGCCCTCTGCACGCGCAGGACTCTGTCTTGAACTTGATCCTGGCGTGCCCTCTGCATGCGTAGGACTCTGCCTTGAACCTGACCCTGGTGTGTCTCTCTGCACGCGCAGGACTCTGCCTTGAACCCTGACCCTGACGTGTCTCTTTGCACATGCAGGACTCTGCCTTGTACCTTGTGCCTTGGCGTGTCTCTACACACGCATCCTGTCTTGTTTGTTGAACTTTGAACCCTGGCGTGTCCCCTACACACGCATCTTGCCTTGCACCTTGCTTTGAACCCTGGCATGTCCCCTACACACGCACCCTGCCTTGCACCTTGCCCTGGACCCTGGTGTGCCCTAGCATGCACCCTGCCTGGAATCCTGCCTTGGACCTCGGCATGTTCCCTAACACATACCATGCCTGGAGATCTGTCATGCCTCCTTGCCTGAACCCTGATTTGCCTGCCGGATGCCCGGAACCTGCCGATCGCTGCCAGAGATCGTAAGCCTGATGACTGCGGCCTGATGTCCGGAGTTGATGTTCGCAGCCTGATGCCCTGATCATGTCGATTGTTGCCAGCTGTCCGGAGTCTGATACCATTGTGCCTTTGCCTGTACCCAGGCGTGCCACCTGGCACATACCATGCTATTGACCTTGGCGTGCCCACGCATGCACCTTGCCATGTTTGCTTGTTCTCACGTTTTTGCACGGCATGTTATCCTGAAGTTGTCTTAATGAAGATACCTTGAACTTACGTCTTGTCTTGTCTTGCTTCCTGCTCGTCCTTGTCATTAGACAATCGTACCTAGTGTCTACCTGAGCCGGCCGTCTGGTGCCAGCAGTCTTGGTGTCTCACCCCCTTGGTCTTGCCCCTGCCACTCCCTGTATAGGGGGTGGTTCCTCACAAGGTCAGCTGGCCCTAGGTGGGTGGGTGCCACGACCCAGAGGTCCACTCTAAAGAAAAACGACTCCGCGTAAGCTGACGCTCGTCACACCATTATTTCTTATATTTAGAGACTCTATAGCGACGGGGTCTGTTCCACAGGACTGGCGCATAGCAAATGTAGTACCAATATTCAAAAAGGGCTCTAAAAGTGAACCTGGAAATTATAGGCCAGTAAGTCTAACCTCTATTGTTGGTAAAATATTTGAAGGGTTTCTGAGGGATGTTATTCTGGATTATCTCAATGAGAATAACTGTTTAACGCCATATCAGCATGGGTTTATGAGGAATCGCTCCTGTCAAAGCAATCTAATCAGTTTTTATGAAGAGGTAAGCTATAGACTGGAACAAGGTGAGTCATTGGATGTGGTATATCTTGATTTTTCCAAAGCGTTTGATACCGTGCCACACAAGAGGTTGGTACACAAAATGAGAATGCTGGGTCTGGGGGAAAATGTGTGTAAATGGGCAAGTAACTGGCTTAGTGATAGATAGCAGAGGGTGGTTATAAATGGTACTGTATATTCTGTAACTGGGTCACTGTGACCAGTGGGGTACCGCAGGGGTCGGTGTTGGGACCTATTCTCTTCAACATATTTATTAACGATCTGGTAAAAGGTTTGCACAGTAAAATATCGATATTTGCAGATGATACAAAACTATGTAAAGCAGTCAATACAAGAGAAGATAGTATTCTGCTACAGATGGATCTGGATAAGTTGGGAACTTGGGCCAAAAGGTGGCAGATGCAGTTTAACCCCTTCACTACCAAGGGTGGTTTGCACGTTAACTCCCGGGCCAATTTTTACAATTCTGACCACTGTCCCTTTATGAGGTAATAACTCTGAAACGCTTCCATGGATCTCGGTGATTCTGACATTATTTTTTCAAGTATTATTGTACTTCATGTTAGTGGTAAAATTTCATTCGAATAACTTGTGTTTATCTGTGAAAAAACAGAAATTTGGCAAAAATTTTGCAATTTTCCAACTTTGAATTTTTATGCTCTTAAATCACAGAGATACGGCACACAAAAAACTTAATAAGTAACATTTCCCACATATTTACTTTACATCAGCACAATTTTGGAACCAAAATTTTCTTTTGTTAGGAACTTATAAGGGTTAAAAGTTGACCAGCGATTTCTCATTTTTGCAACACCATTTTATTTTTACAGACCACATCACATTTGAAGCCACTTTGAGGGGTCTATATGATAGAAAATACCCCAAAGTGACACCATTCTAAAAACTGCACCCCTTAAGGTGCTCAAAACCACATTCCTGCTTCACAGGAATTTTTTGAATATTTAAAAAAAATGAACATTTAACTTTTTTTCACAAAAAAAATACTTCAGGTTCAATTTTTTTTATGTTACCAAGGGTAACAGGAGAAATTGGACTGCAAAAGTTATTGTGCAATTTGTCCTGAGTACGCTGATACCTAATATGTGGGGGGGAACCACTGTTTCAGTGCATGGCAGAGCTCAGAAGGGAAGGAGCGCCGTTTGACTTTTTCAATGCAAAATTGGCTGGAATTCAGATCGGATGCCATGTCACGTTTGGAGAGCCCCTGATGTACCTAAACAGTGGAAACCCCCCACAAGTGACCCCATTTTGGAAACTAGACCCCCCAAGGAACTTATCTAGATATGTGGTGAGAACTTTGATCCCCCAAGGGTTTCATAGAAGTTTATAACGTACAGCTGTACAATTACAAAATCATATTTTTTCCAAAAAAATGATCTTTTCACCCTCAATTCTTATTTTACAAGGGTAACAGGACCCTAAAAGTTATTGTGCAATTTGTCCTGAGTACGCTGATACCCCATATGTGGGTGTAAACGACTATTTGGGCTCATGGCAGAGCTCGGAAGGGAAGCAGCGCCATTTGACGTTTTTGGCTGGAATTGAGATCGGACAACATGTCGCGTTTGGAAAGCCCCTGATGTACCAAAACAGTGGTAACCCCCCACAAATGACACCATTTTGGAAACTAGACCCCCCCAAGGAACTTATCTAGATGTGTGGTGAGCACTTTGAACCCCCCAGTGCTTCACAGAAGTTTATAATGCCCGGGCGTGAAAATAAAAAAATCGTATTTTTTCCACAAACATGATCATTTAGTCATAACAAACATTTTATATAAAAAAGGGAATATAACATAATTTTTGTGAACATGTATTCCCATAAAAATTTTAATGATAAAATTAAAAACACCTATTCCCGTGAACAATTGATAAAAAAGACAAAAAATTGAAGACAAAAAAAGCCCTAATAAAGGCTACAATAAACTATCTGTACCCTTCCTTGCCGTGGAGGTTGGCACCCTAATAGATATGATTGTTTAGCGCCCCCACTCAACGTCGACTGACCCTGTCTCCCCTAACTCACCCTATAAAAACAGGTGGGAAAACAATGTCCAATAGATAAGAAATGAAGGAAGGGAAAAAAGGGAAAAACCTTAGAAGATAAACAAAGTATTTGATCACAATAAGAGAGTAGCCAGGGCGATATGCCCACATCTAAATTGTAATGAAGGCTAACCAAATGAGGCCACTAACAATAAACCTCACAAACATTATTAAACAATGTCAAAAACAATTTTTTACCTATTGAAAAACAATGGGCCAAAACCACCATACGTTGCTAAGAGCATGATTTGCAAGATATAAATGCACTAAGGACATAAAATGTCCAACAAATGGAATTTTAGCAGTTTATATCATATGGCTGAGAATTAACACAAATAGTCACCTCTGATAATTAAAGTGACAACAAGTGGTGCCATAGAATAAACCTAAATGGTCATGATAATAAATTGTCCCATACCAGACAAATAGATGAAAACATAAATAAGACACCACCTAATGGTTTACTTAACATTTAAAGTCGCCCCGACGCGTATCTCCGATGTAACGGTTCATCAGGAGGCCACAGACTTTAGTACCACTGATACTGGATATACTCCATGATGCCCCAGATAACTAGATGTAAGGTTTATTGTTAGTGGCCTCAATTGGTTAGCCTTCATTACAATTTAGATGTGGGCATATCGCCCTGGCTACTCTCTTATTGTGATCAAATACTTTGTTTATCTTCTAAGGTTTTTCCCTTTTTTCCCTTCCTTCATTTCTTATCTATTGGACATTGTTTTCCCACCTGTTTTTATAGGGTGAGTTAGTGGAAACAGGGTCAGTCGACGTTGAGTGGGGGAGCCAAACAATCGTATCTATTAGGGTGGCAACCTCCACGGCAAGGAAGGGTACAGATAGTTTATTGTTGCCTTTATTAGGGCTTTTTTTGTCTTTTTTGTCTTCAATTTTTTGTCTTTTTTATCAATTGTTCACTGGAATAGGTGTTTTTAATTTTATCATTAAAATTTAAATTTTTATGGGAATACATGTTCACAACAATGATCATTTAGTCCCCAATTATTTTATTTTCCCAAGGGTACCAGGAGAAATTGGACCCTAAAATTTGTTGGCCAATTTGTCCTGAGTACACTGATACCTCATATGTGGGAGAAAACTACTGTATGGGCACACGTCGGGGCTCGGAAGGGAAGTAGTCACGTTTTGGAATGCAGACTTTGATGGAATAGTCTGCAGGTGTCATGTTGCCTTTGGAGAGCCCCTGATGTACCGAAACAGTGGAAATCCCCCACAAATGACACCATTTTGGAAAATAGACCCCCACGGAACTTATCTAGATGTGTGGTGAGCACTTTGAACCCTCAAGGGCTTCACAGAATTTTATAATGCCCGGGCGTGAAAAAAAAAATCGTATTTTTCCACAAACATGATCATTTAGTCCCCAATCTTTTTATTTTCCCAAGGGTACTAGGAGAAATTGGACCCTAAAATTTGTTGTCCAATTTGTCCTGAGTACACTGATACCTCATATGTGGGAGAAAACTACTGTATGGGCACACGTCGGGCCTCAGAAGGGAAGTAGTGACGTTTTGGAATGCAGACTTTGATGGAATGGTCTGCGGGTGTCATGTTGCCTTTGGAGAGCCCCTAATGTACCTAAACAGTGGAAACCCCCGACAAATGACACCATTTTGGAAACTAGACCCCCCACGGAACTTATCTAGATGTGTGGTAAGCACTTTGAACCCCCAAGTGCTTCACAGAAGTTTATAATGCCCGGGCGTGAAAATAAAAAAATCATATTTTTTTTCCACAAAAATGATATTTTTGCGCCCAATTTTTTATTTTCCTAAGGGTAACAGGAGAAATTGGACCCCAAAAGTTGTTTTGCAGTAGGCTGATACCCCTTATGTGGGGGTAAAACATTGTTTGGGCGCATGGCAGAGTTTGGAAGGGAAGGAGCACCATTTGGCTTTTTCAACGCAGAATTGGCTGGAATTGAGATCAGATGCCATGTTACGTTTGGAGAGCACCTGATGTGC
Organism: Dendrobates tinctorius; assembly: GCF_039654945.1. Classification (NCBI taxonomy): domain Eukaryota; kingdom Metazoa; phylum Chordata; class Amphibia; order Anura; family Dendrobatidae; genus Dendrobates; species Dendrobates tinctorius. Next base: position 156,316 of record NW_027361837.1, read on the forward strand.
CCAAACAGTGGAAACCCCCCAATTCTAACTCCAGCCCTAACCGCAACACACCCCTAACTCTAATCTCAGCCCTAACCCTAGCCCTAACCCTTGCCCTAACTGTTATGAATGAGTCACCGTAGGAGGCAAAAACAGAAATACTAGCTAAGTCCAGAAAACCAGAGAAGTTGACAGCTATCGGATTGCAGACCCCTGAACCTATCAACAACAACTAGCAGTAGCCGTGGGGGGTTCCTACAGTGCCCTAGACCCCTCGATCACAGCCGGAGAACTAAATAGCCTAAAGACAGAAAGGGAAATCTAAACTGCACCAGAGCAGACCCCAAAGCAATAGGCAGCCCCCAACATATAATGACGGTGAAGCAAGATGAAAAAACACTCACACAGATAGAAAGATAGGCTGAGCAAATGATGGGGCCCAAGCTAACTAAATAGGACAGGATAGAAAAGCTGCTGTCTGCAATCCGCCAAAACCCTATCATAACAAGAACCAACAGACTGATAGGGAAAAAAGCCCTGAAGACGCTAGGCTTCAAAAATACTATATCAGTACACAGGTATTTTCTGAAGACAGAGCAAAAAGGAATTCAGCTCACCCCAGCAGGGAATGGCAGAAATCCAGAAAAACAAGGCAAAACAAAACCAAAACACAAATGCAAAAAGCAGAGCAGAAAACTTAGCTTTTGAGGAGCAGGAATCAGACTGGTCTCCTAGAATCCCTCAAAGAAATCACCCGCAAGGCAGAAGGGCGTCGGCTGCCTTATATCCAGTCAGCAATTCCAGTCACCCAGTCATCATCATTCTGCACAGATGCTTGGTAATCAGCCTCACTACCTTCCTTCACCAGAAGAGGGAGTTCATCAGACCTCAATGGTGAAGGGGAAAATGAACTCACAACAGTACCTCCCCCTTGAGGAGGGGTCACCGAACCCTCATCCACGCCACCAGGGCGATCAGGGTGAGCCCGATGAAAGGCACGCACCAATCTTTTGGCATGAATATCAGAGGCAGAGACCCAGGAATTATCCTCCTGACCATAACCCTTCCACTTAACCAAATACTGGAGTCTCCGTCTAGCCAGACAGGAATCCAGTATCTTCTCTACCTCATATTCCATGTTACCTTCAACCAATACAGGGTCCGGAGGTGCCACCCCAGGAGCAACTGGTTCAACAAACCTCTTCAACAAGGACTTATGAAACACATTATGGATTTTAAATGTGACAGGAAGAGCCAAACGAAAAGAGACCGGATTAATAATCTCCAAAATCTTGTAAGGTCCAATAAATCTAGGCTTAAACTTAGGAGAAGCCACCTTCATAGCAATATTTTTTGATGATAACCAAACCATATCACCAACCTTAAACTGGGAACCAATGGTCCTATGTCGGTTGGAAAACCGCTGGGCCTTTTCCTGGGAGAGAGATAACTTATCCACCACTTGGTCCCAGATCTGGTGCATTCTCTCCACCACAGTGTCAACACCTGGGCAGGCAGAAGGCTCCACCTGCCCTGAAGAAAATCGAGGATGAAACCAAAAGTTACAAAAAAAAGGTGACATCAAAGAGGCAGAACTAGCTCTATTATTTAAAGCAAATTCGGCCAAGGGCAAAAAATGAAACCCAATCATCCTGATCAGCGGAAATAAAACATCTCAAATACGACTCCAAGGTCTGGTTTGTTCTCTCCGTCTGCCCATTGGTCTGAGGGTGAAAAGCAGAGGAGAAGGACAACTGAATTCCCAGCTTGGAACAGAAAGTCCTCCAAAATCTAGACACAAACTGAACTCCTCTGTCAGATACAATGTTCTCGGGAATCCCGTGCAAGCGAACCACCTGTTGCAAAAACAGGGGCACCAACTCAGAGGAAGATGGCAACTGAGGGAGTGGGACAAGATGAACCATCTTAGAGAACCTATCACAAATCACCCAAATAACAGTCATTCTCTGAGAGACAGGCATATCAGAGATGAAATCCATTGAAATATGGGTCCATGGCCTCCTGGGGACCGGCAAAGGCATCAACAACCCACTAGAGCGAGAACAAGGTTTAGACCGAGAGCAAGTCCCACAGGACTGCACAAAATTCCTGACATCACGAGACAAGGCGGGCCACCAAAAAGACCGACTCACCAGATCTCTAGTACCAAAAATACCTGGATGACCAGCCAATGCAGAGCAATGAACTTCAGACATCACTCTCTTCTTCCACTGGTCAGGAACATACAACTTTCCACTGGGACAACGCTCAGGTTTGTCCCCCTGGAACTCTTCCAGAGCACGTCTCAAATCGGGCGAGATGGCAGAAAGAACTACCCCTTCGCCTAAGATGGTAGCAGGCTTGGTCACCACAGGAGAATCAGCAAAGAAGCTCCTAGAGAGGGCGTCTGCCTTGACATTCTTAGTGCCAGGAAGAAAAGAGACCACAAAATCAAAAAGTGTAAAAAACAAGGCCCACCTAGCCTGTCTAGGGTTCAGGCGTTTGGCCGACTCCAGGTAAATCAAATTCTTGTGGTCAGTGAGGACCACGGCTTGATGTTTAGCTCTCTCCAACCAATGTCTCCACTCCTCAAATGCCCATTTCATGGCTAACAGTTCCCAATTCCCCACATCATAGTTACGTTCACATGGAGAGAACTTTCGGGAAAAGAAAGCACAGGGATTCATTTTAGATGTTACAGGATCCTTTTGGGACAAAACAGCTCCTGCACCAATCTCAGAAGCATCCACCTCTACCTGGAACGGAAGTGAGACATCAGGTTGCCGCAAAACCGGGGCGGAGGTGAATCTTCGCTTCAGCTCCTGAAAGGAAGAAACAGCCTCCGGAGACCAATTCAACACATCAGCACCCTTCTTAGTCAGATCAGTCAATGGCTTGGCAATACTAGAAAATTTTGCTATAAATTTCCGATAAAAATTAGCAAAACCCAAAAACTTTGGGAGGGCCTTCAAAGAAGTGGCCTGAACCCAATCATAAATGGCCTGTACCTTGGCCGGGTCCATTTCAATAGTTGACGGAGACAAAATAAATCCCAAAACTGAAATCCTCTGTACCCCTAAAAGGCATTTCGATCCTTTGACATACAGGGAATTCTCCCTCAAGATCCGGAGCACAGTCCGAACATGTTCCACATGAGAATCCCAATCCTTAGAGAAGATCAAAATATCATCCAGATAGATAATCAAAAATTTATCCACAAAGTCTCGGAAAATGTCGTTCATGAAGCACTGGAAGACAGAAGGGGCATTAGTGAGCCCAAAAGGCATCACCAGGTACTCAAAATGTCCCTCCGGAGTATTAAACGCCGTCTTCCATTCATCCCCATGCTTAATGCGGATAAGATTATACGCCCCCCTGAGGTCAAGCTTGGTAAACCAGCAAGCACCTTTAACTCTGGAGAATAGATCCGAAATCAGGGGTAACGGGTACTGATATTTAATAGTAATTTTGTTGAGGGCACGATAATCAATACAATGCCTTAATGAACCATCCTTTTTGGCCACGAAAAAAAAACCGGCACCTAGGGGTGAAGAGGATGGTCTAATATGACCCTTCTCCAACGCCTCCTTAATATAGGATCGCATAGCCTCGTGCTCGGGTACAGATAAATTGAAGAGCCGACCCTTGGGAAATTTACACCCAGGGCTCAGTTCAATTGCACAGTCATAACTCCTATGAGGAGGCAAAGACGCAGACTCATTCTCACTAAATACATCATAAAAGTCCGCCAAATAGTCAGGAACATCGTGCGACTGAGGAGAGGTGGAAAAAAACCGGAGCCTCACTAAGGGCACACCGACAACCCCAACTCACCACAGACACAGATTTTCAATCCAAAACTGGATTATGAATTTGCAACCAGGGAAACCCCAGAACAATGGTATCATGCAAATTATGCAACACCAAAAATCTGCAATTTTCTTGATGGTCTGGGGCGACCCGCATTACCACCTGGGTCCAAAACTGAGGTTTATTTTTTGCCAAAGGAGTAGCATCAATCCCCCTCAAAGGGATAGGCGTCCGCAGAGGTGTCATCAGAAATCCACAACGTTTAGCAAAATCCAAGTCCATTAGGTTCAGGGCTGCTCCCGAATCCACAAAAGCCTTGGCGGAAAATGTGGACAGGGAGCAGATCAGAGTAATTGCCAGAAGAAACTTAGGTTGAACACCACCCACAGAAAACGTGTGTGCAAAACGTTTCTCTCGTTTAGGACAGACAGAAATAATATGCGAGGCATCTCCACAAAAAAAACACAGCTTATTACGCCTTCTGAACTCCTGACGTTGCTCCCTGGACAAAACTCTATCACATTGCATAGGTTCAGACACTTGTTGGCGGTTTTTATATTTGGCACCTGTCACACGCTAAAAGACACTTTTTATTGTAAAAATAGTTTTTGCATCACCACATATTGAGAGCTATAATTTTTCCATATTTTGACCCACTGAGTCATGTCAGGTCTTATTTTTTGCGGAGCGAGTTGATGTTTTTATTGGTACCATTTTCAGGCACGTGACATTTTTTGATCGCTTTTTATTCCGATTTTTGGGACGCAGAATGAACAAAAACCAGCGTTTCATGAATTTCTTTTGGGGGATGCGTTTACACCGTTCTGCGTGCGGTAAAATTGATTATGCTGTTTTATTCTTCGGGTCAGTACGGTTACAGCGATACCAAATTTATGTCTTTTTTTATGTTTTAGCGCTTTTATGCAATGAAAACAATTTTATATAAAAAATAATTATTTTTGCATCGCTTTATTCTGCGAGCTATAACTTTTTTATTTTTTCGCTGATGATGGTGTGTGGCAGCTCGCTTTTTGCGGGACAAGATGACGTTTTCAGCGGTACCATGGATATTTATATGCGCCTTTTTGATCGTGCGTTGTTGCACTTTTTGTTCGGCGGTATGATAATAAGTAATTATTTTTTGCTTCGTTTTTTATTTTGATTTTTTAAGGGGTTTGCTAAAGGGGTTAACTAATGGGACAGTTTTATAAGGCGGGTCGTTGTGGACGCAGGGATACCAAATATGTGTACTTTTATTGTTTTGTTTTTTTATTTCCAGAAAATTAATTTATTAGGGAATTTTTTTTTTTTTTTATTTATTTAGCGATTTTTTAAAAATTATTATTACACTTTTTTTTTAACTTTATTAGGTTGTCCCAGGGGGGACATCACTGTCCTGTGACAGATTGCTGATCTGTCACATCACAGATCACTGTGACAGATCAGCGATCTGTCACAGGCATAGACACAGACTTCCTCATGCCTGCCCTTTGCAGGCACTGAGGAAGCCAGCTACCTGCAGGCCCCCGAAGGTCCCCGTCACCATCTTGAATTCGGGGACCTGCAGGGATGGAGCCCCCCGCAGCAGCGCTGCACGTTGCGCTGCTGTTGGGGGGTTCAGAGAAGCACGGAAGGAGCCCCCTCCCTGCCGATGCTTCCCTTTAGCCCCCGGTACACCGCGATCGTGTTTGATCGCGGAGTGCAAGGGGTTAACGTGTCGGGGCGGTCCGTGACCGCCCCTGACACATTGTGCCGAGTGTCAGCTGTGATAATCAGCTGACACCCGGCCGCGATCAGCGGCGCTCACCACGTGGGCGCCGCTGATCGCTATGACGTAATATTCCGTCCATGGGACTTAGGTCCCAGGTCACATGGACGGAATATTACGTCCATTGTAGGAAATGGGTTAACAATGGTAAATGTAAGGTTATACACTTGGGAAGAAGGAATCATTGTCACCATTACACAATGAACGGTAAACCACTGGGTAAATCTGACATGGAGAAGGACTTGGGGATCCTAGTTAATGATAAACTTACCTGGAGCAGCCAGTGCCAGGCAGTGGCTGCCAAGGCAAACATGATCATGGGGTGCATTAAAAGAGGTCTGGATAGACATGATGAGAGCATTATACTGCCTCTGTACAAATCTCTGGTTAGACCGCACATGGAGTACTGTGTACAGTTTTGGGCACCGGTGCTCAGGAAGGATATAATGGAACTAGAGCGGGTACAAAAGAGGGCAACAAAATTAATAAAGGGGATGGGGGAACTACAATACCCAGAGAGATTAGCAAAATTAGGATTATTTAGTCTAGAAAAAAGACGACTGAGGGGCGATCTAATAACCATGTATAAGTATATAAGGGGACAATACAAATATCTCTCCGAGGATCTGTTTATACCAAGGAAGGTGACGGTCACAAGGGGGCATTCTCTGCGTCTGGAGGAGAAAAGGTTTTTCCACCAACATAGAAGAGGATTCTTTACAGTTAGGGCAGTGAGAATCTGGAATTCCCTGCCTGAGGAGGTGGTGATGGCGAACTCAGTCGAAGGGTTCAAGAGAGGCCTGGATGTCTTCCTGGAGCGTAACAATATTGTATCTTACAGTTATTGTTAGGTTCTTTAGAAGGACGTAGATCTGGGGATTTATTCTGACAGAATTTTATAGGCTGAACTGGATGGACTAATGTCTTTTTTCGGCCTTACTAACTATGTTACTATGTTATGTTACTATGATCAGAATACCAGAGAAATAGCGGATAAGAAAAGAGGAAATAACAAACACGGTCCAAAGGTCAGCAGCAGAATATCAGATGCAAAGGAGCAATAACAAACAGGTAGTTGTCTGAACACTGTCCAGTGGTCAGCAGCAGAAGATCTGAACTTACAGCACAGGGAACAGGTGAACACACACCAGGGAGCACAGACTTAGAACAGGCTTTTGACTGGCAGTGATCTGGGCCAATGAACACTGGCCTTTACTTGTAAAGGCATATCCCAATATTACAGAATTTAACCACTTGTCTCTATTATGCAACAAAAAACCTCCAAAGTTAACATTTTTTTTTAGTTAGGGCCGACATTGGCTCCAGTAGAACTGTTGATCCCCAGAGATTTCTCTCCACACAAAAACGAGGCACCTTTCCATGCTTACACTGCCTCCAGTGTTCAAATATTAGCAAGGGTGATTCATTTACACATCCTAGAACAGGCAAACGTTTCCCTATAAAAGGGTTTTTACATGCCACTCTTCTCACGTAGTGTACTTGATTAAGTGTCCATCATGGCCGGACTGGGACAAAAAAGCAGCCCTCCCACACAAATCCCACCAGCCCTCAAACTATGGCATGACTCACCCCAGATCACTGGAATTTTATTTACTTACTCCAGTGGTTTGTTTATTTTTCAGTGCTGGAGTGGTGCTTCAAGTGTAAGCCCCCTAACCCCAGTGATATTCTCACCCTCAGGTGTCTTCCCCACTTTTCAGCACCGCTCCAGTCCCACGCAGCTTCTGACAGACGGAAGTCAGAAGTTACAGGTGCATCTCACAAAATTAGAATATCATCAAAAAGTAAATTTATTTCAGCTCTTCAATACAAAAAGTAAAACTCATATGCTAGATAGAGTCATTACTAACAGTGTGGGGAGGAGGACCCCCATATAGTGATTGGGCCGGAACCAAGGGGACCGCAATCAGGGTTATTGAAGGAACCACATCAGGAGGATTACAAAGGGAGACATGCGACTGAGGTTGTCAGGGCAACAGGGGGCGGGACTAGGGTAAAAGGAGCAGGGGGCGCGCTGCGGTGGCAGCCTTCCCCCATCACGCCGACCCGGCCGTCACCGGCCTGAAGATACGCCACCTCGTCACAGGCGAGATAAAAGGCCCACTACCCCGGCTTTGGGAGAGACTCCTTGATAAACGACGGCTACAGGTCATCTGGGGAACTGCGTCATCACCGCGCGCCACCATCATCGCTTTCTTCAGGGCCTGTTGCGCCCCACCGGCATCGCTTTCTTCAGGGCCTGTTGCGCCCCACCGTCATCGCTTTCTTCAGGGCCTGTTGCGCCCCATCGGCATCACTTTCTTCAGGGCCTGTTGCGCCCCACCGACATCGCTTTCTTCAGGGCCTGTTGTGCCCCACCGGCATCGCTTTCTTCAGGGCCTGTTGCGCCCCACCGGCATCGCTTACTTCAGGGCCTGTTGCGCCCCACCGTCATCGCTTTCTTCAGGGCCTGTTGCACCCCATCGGCATCGCTTTCTTCAGGGCCTGTTGTGCCCCAGCAGCATCACTTTCTTCAGGGCCTGTTGCGCCACACTGACATCGCTTTCTTCAGGGCCTGTTGAGCCCCATTCCTTCCCGGAGTAGCGAGGCTTCAGGACAGCTGCCTCAGCGACTTCTACGCGGCCGCGCTCACGAAACCAGCAGTCCCTGAAAGGCTAAGTGGCATTATAATCTTGTTAAGATTGTTGAGTCCCTGCGTGGACTGTTTGTTTTTGTCTTTAATTTATGTTTGTCTTTAATTTATGTTTGTTCTTTAATTTATGTTTGTTCATGTTTGTTCAGCCAAGCCCAGTGGCTACAGTTAGATAAAAGTTATTTCGCAAACCACCATCCATCTAGTGTCTCGTCACTGCATCCTGCGAACCTGCTCAACCCTACAACAGAGTGATCTATTTCAAGTGTTTATTTCTGTTAATGTTAATGATTATGGCTTACAGCCAATAAAAACCCAAAAGTCATTATCTCAGTAAATTAGAATACTTTATAACACCAGCTTGAAAAAATGATCTAAAATTCAAAATGTTGGCCTACTGAAATGTTTGTTCAGTAAATGCACTCAATACTTGCTTGGGGTTCCTTTTGCATCAATTACTGCATCAATGCGGCATGGCATTGAGGCGATCAGCCTATGGCACTGCTGAGGTATTATGGAAGCCCAGGTTGCTTTGATAGCAGCTTTCAGTCTGGTGTCTTTCATCTTCCTCTCGACAATACCCCATAGATTCTCTTCACTGTCCTATTAAGGGAATAGAAGAATCCAGGATATCTATAAACAGAAAGATAGTGAGGAAACACTTAGCTAACCTAAATGAATTCAAGTCTCCAGGTCCAGATGACTTACACCCCAGAGTACTGAAGGAGATAGCAGAAGAAATTTTTGAACCCCTCTCCATAATCTTTGAAAATTCTTGGAGAACAGGAGAAGTCCCAGAAGACTGGAGAAGAGCAAATGTTGTTCCTATCTTCAAAAAGGGGAAGAAGGTGGACCCAGGCAACTATAGGCCGGTGAGTCTGACTTCTATACCAGGAAAGATCTTTGAACAAATTATTAAACAACATGTATGTCAGTACCTGGATAAGAATGAAGTGATTAAACAGAGTCAGCATGGGTTTGTAACTAATAAGTCATGTCAGACTAACGTAATTTCCTTCTATGACGGAATCACTGATTGGGTGGATCAGGGAAATGCTGTAGATATAGTATATCTTGACTTCAGCAAAGCATTTGACAAAGTATCTCATACAATCCTTATTGAAAAAATGACTAAGTATGGAATGGACAAGGCAACTGTTAGGTGGATTCATAACTGGCTTAGTGATCGGACCCAAAGAGTGGTCGTAAATGGCTGCACATCCAGTTGGAAGAATGTCTCAAGTGGGGTACCACAGGGCTCTGTCCTGGGCCCTGTATTGTTCAACATCTTTATCAATGATTTAGATGAAGGAATTGAGGGTAAACTGATTAAATTTGCTGATGACACAAAGCTAGGAGGGATAGCTAATACTAGAGAAGAGAGAGAGAGGATTCAAAAAGATATAAATAAACTGGAGAAGTGGGCAGCAACTAACATAATGGTTTTTAACAGGGAAAAATACAAAGTACTACATCTGGGCAATAAAAATGAAAAAAGCATATACAGAATGGGAGGAATAGGGCTAAGCAACAGCACATGTGAAAAAGACTTGGGTATACTAATAGATCACAGACTGAATATGAGTCAACAGTGTGATGCAGCAGCAAAAAAGGCAAATGCAATTCTAGGATGTATTAACAGAAGCATACAGTCTTGATCACGTGAAGTCATTATTTCCCTCTACTCCTCTTTGGTCAGACCTCATCTGGAATATTGTGTCCAGTTTTGGGCACCACATTTTAAAAAAGACATCAACAAACTGGAGCAAGTTCAGAAAAGAGCGACCAGAATGGTGACTGGTCTGCAAACCCTGTCTTATGAGGAAAGGTTGCAGGATTTGGGAATGTTTAGTTTGCAAAAGAGAAGACTGAGAGGAGACTTAATAGCTGTCTACAAATATCTAAAGGGCTGTCACATTGTAGAAGGATCAACTTTATTCTCATTTGCACAAGGAAAGACTAGAAGCAATGGGATGAAACTGAATGGGAGGAGACACAGATTAGATATTAGAAAAAACTTTTTGACAGTTAGAGTGATCAATGAGTGGAACAAGCTGCCACGAGAAGTGGTGAGTACTCCTTCAATGGAAGTCTTCAAACAGAGGCTGGACAGACATCTGACTGGGATGATTTAGCGAATCCTGCATTGAGCAGGGGGTTGGACCAGATGGCCCAGGAGGTCCCTTCCAACTCTACGATTCTATGATTCCATGATTCTATGATTCTATGGGGTTAAGGTCAGGTGAGTTTGCTGGCCAATCAAACACAGTGATACTGTTGTTTTTAAACCAGATATTGTTACTTTTGGCAGTGTGGACAGGTGACAAGTCCTGCTGGAGAATTAAAGTTCCAGTTCAAAAAAGAGGGAAGTATGAAGTGCTCTAGAATTTTCTGGTAGACGGCTGTGCTGACTTTTGTTTTGATAAAGCACAGTGTACTTATACCAGCAGATGATATAGCGCCCAAAACTATCACTGATTGTGGAAACTTCACACTAGACCTCAAGCAGCTTGGATTGTGTGCCTCTCAACAATTCCTCTAGACCCTGGGACCTTGATTTCCAAGGTCTAGTGTAAAGGATCCACAATCAATGGTGGTTTTCGGAGCCATGTCATCTGCTGGTATAGGTCCACTGTGTTTTATCAAGACCAAAGTCAGCACAGCCATCTACCAGGAAATTTTAGAGCACTTCATGCTTCCCTCTGCCGACACGCTTTTTGGAGATGGAATTGGCATTCTCCAGCAGGACTTGGCACCTGTCCACACTGCTAAAAGTACCAATACCTGGTTTAAAAACAACAGTATCGCTGTGCTTAATTGGTGAGCAAACTCACCTGACCTTAACCCCATAGAGAATCTATGGGGTATTGTCAAGAGGAAGATGAGAGAAACCAGACCAAACAATGCAGATAAGTTGAAAGCTGCTAACAAAGCAACCTGGTCTTCCATATCACCTCAGCAGTGCTACAGGCTGATAGCCTCCATACCACACCGCATTGAACTTTTTGTATTGAATAACTGAAGTAAATTAACTTTTTGATGATATTCTAATTTTGTGAGACGCACCTGTACATCAGAAGGTGTCAGTACAAGGCTATGAGAGCCAGAAAGAGGCCAGGACAAGGCTCTCATAGACTTGTACTGAAAGGTGACCTCTGCGCCGCTCCATGAAACACTAGAGCTGCGAGCGGGTCACTTTTCACAGGAGATGAACTGGAGCAATGCTGAAGACCAATGAAGGCAGCGGAAGGCGAGTATGAGACAGGTGGCAGCGGATTTCCATTCAAAGTACCACTCCAGCCGTACAATAAAAAAATGCTTTAATGGAGTTATTTGAGGAGCCACATGTGAATGGCACCACAGTGCACAGTATCAACCACAGCTCTATTTACATGATGCTCTTCAGAGCTCCGGTTCTCAAGATTAGGGGGGTCACAGAGATTGGCAAGTTATCCCATATCTCGAGGACAGGTGATTACTTGGGGTAACCCATTTAAACAGGTTTTCAAAGATATGTTTTTGTTTGGCCATAGGCATATAAAAAAATCAATAATAACAATCCAGAAGTGCAATGCAGCCTCTCCAACAACAAGACATAAATGTACTGTATATTGTAGTATGTCCTGTAGAGCTGTGATATAGTTATTTAGTGTGGAGCTGCACCTGTGTATATAATTTGTAGTAGGGTGACCACACCATGTACAGAGCTCCATACTATATACTGTGTTAGGCCGGTTTCACTCGTCAGTGTCTCCGGTATGTGTTCTGACAGTTTTCACAGGTACTGGAGACACTGACACACGTAGACCCATTCAAATAAATGGGTCTGTGCTCATATCTGTGTCTTTTCAATGATCGTGTGTACGTGTGCCCCACACGTAGACATGTCCGTTTTTGTGCATCTGCGGATCACACGGACCCATACAAGTCAATGGATCCGTGTAAACACGTACTGCACACGGATGGCGTCCGTGTGCCATCCGTGTGCGTTTTTAAAGTCATAGGCTGGAGTCACACACAACGAATAAAAAATCGGTCCGATTTTAACGGTCCGAAATCGCACAAATGTTTCTTGACCAGTGATCCGTTTTTGATGCGATTTTTCTTCATTCATCCGATTTTAATCGCACGTAACCATCCGTTTGACATCCGTCTGGCGAGATTTTCTCGCAGACTTGCAAACTGGACGTCTAATGGAGCCCTATGACAGGTTTTCAAACACAAAGGAAAGAATAGATATAGACACGTAGAATATATATATATATACCGGGTGAGTCATAAAGGACGGATGTATTTGAAGTGGCTATAACTCACCACCAGGTGGAGGTAGAGATGTGCGGGAGGCGGGGTTATGTTTGTGAGGTGAAAGCATTGTTTTTATTTTAGTTTCAGTTTAAGCTATGGTGCCGTGGACGATAGAACATCGCGTTTTTGCGTACGACAGTTTTGTCAAGAATAATGAGTGTATCACAGCCGTTCAGCGTGAGTTTCGGCGTCATTTCAATATTCACAGAAATCAAGCTGTTCCCGCTCGTAACACTATCCTACGTTGGGTTGAAGCACTCCGTACACGAGGTACACTAATGAACAAACGACCACCGGGGGCTCCACGAACGGCACGTACCCCTGAAAATGTGGAACGCGTCAGGCAAGCCATGCTGCGTAGTCCGAGTCGATCTGCTCGGAAACATTCTTTAGAACTTGCCCTCAGTAATCGTACAGTAAGGCGTATTTTGCATTTAGACCTGCATTTCCACCCCTATAAATTGGCCATTGTGCAACAGTTGGAGCGCGGGGATTACGCAGCGCGACTGAAGTTCGCACATGAGATGGAAGCAATTATTGAGCAAAACGACAACCTTATTTTATTCATGAGTGATGAAGCTCATTTCCATGTCAATGGCATGGTTAATCAGCAGAACTGCCGTTATTGGGCCTATGAAAATCCGAAAGAATTACATGAACGACCGCTGCACAGCCCTAAGGTAACGGTGTGGGGCGCTATGGGCAAATATGGCGTGATCGGTCCGTACTTTTTCGAAGGCGATAATGGCAATACTGTTACCGTGAACTCACAACGTTATATCGCCATGATAAATAACTTCTTTGTTCCTGAGTTACGACGGCAACATATCCCCATCTCTAGTGTGTGGTTTCAACAAGATGGGGCAACGGCCCACACAGCCGGAGCAACAATGAACGTTCTTCGCCCTCTCTTCCCTGGTCGCATCATTTCCAGGTTTGGCGATATTAATTGGCCTCCTAGGTCCCCAGACCTGTCCATGTGCGATTATTACTTATGGGGTCACCTCAAATCACGTGTATACAAGCTTAAGCCTCGATCATTACAAGAACTGAAGGAAGCTATTCGAGTGGAAGTTGCCCAAATCGACAGAGTTGTGTTGGAACGTGTTGATGCCAACTTCCAAGAACGCCTTTGGAAATGCATCACTGATAATGGCCACCACATGGCAGATGTTGTTTTCCACACTTGAATTTGTCAAATATTTGTCAGTATACGTAACCAAATCTGTGAATACATTTATATTTAATAAATATTTAACGATTTTATGATTAGTTTAAAAACGTCCGTCCTTTATGACTCACCCGGTATATATATATATATATATATATATATATATATATATATATATATATATAATTCATGCAGTTCTACATAGCAGAATAGCCACTGTAACATTTGCCGGCTTCTGTAAATTCACTCCCCTACCCGACATGAAATGACACATGGTTTACATATAGTTAACCATTTCATGGTTTTTTTTTTATGTCTATCACTAGTAATTAGAGGAGGGGTTTTGGGTAAAATTTTGGAGTTGTAGGTGTTAATTTAAGGGGTTAATTCGTTGTACAAAATTGCAGGGACTCCCCGCAGTCTCAGTGACGTCAGCGGAATTCCCCGCAATTTTGTACAACTAAGTAACCCCTTAAATTAACACCTACAACTCCAAAATTTTGCACAAAAACCCTCATCTAATTACTAGTGATAGACATAAAAAAAAACATGAAATGAAATTGTTAACTATATGTAAACCATGTGTCATTTCATGTTGGGTAGGGGAATGAATTTACAGAAGCCGGCAAATGTTACAGTGGCTATTCTGCTATGAAGAATTGCATGAATTATATATATATATATATATATATATATATATATATATATATATATATATATTTTGTATTATATGTGTCAACATCTATTCTTTCGTTTCTTTATTTAACCTGTCAGTGTGATTTTACTGTATTGATAAATGAATTGCCGGCTTTTTGTAAATGACACCGGGTGCGATTTTATCGCAACTCACATATCTGGTCCGTTTGTAATGCGATTTTTTATCGCCCCCATAGACTTGCATTGGCGAGTCCGATCCGAAAATCGGTGACAATCGCAGCATGCTGCGATTGTCTCGGTCCGAGGAAACGTTCAGAAAAAAAATCGGATGATGGGAGCTGCCCCATAGAATAACATTGGGACGAATGCAATGCGATTTTTTATCGCATTGCATTCGTCCGATTTAATCGCTAGTGTGACTCCGGCCATAGGGTTAAAATTGAAACAAAATGTTTTAATACTAGGCTCTGGTACGTATCCACATGGACAGCATACGGATCACACATGGATGGTAGACACGGATAGCACATGGATGCCACACTGATGTAACAAATGGACACACATACACGGATATCTCCAGTACCGTTTTTTCCGGTACCGGGAATATCAGGATGTGTGAAACCGGATTTATAAAGCATGGTATGGAGCGGTGTGTATATTATACATTGTAGAGATGTGCCTATGGATATAGTATAGAGTCCACACCATCTAATATGCACACAGCACCATATTATATACACGTATCTACACTATAAATATACACAGCACCTTACTATATGCGATATACACAAGTCCACGCTATGTACTGCACTTAAAGGGAACCTGTCAGCAGGACTGTCAGTGTCAGGTTGCTGCCATTATACCGATTACAATGATACCTTGGGTGATAAAATCCATCTTGTGGTTGTTGTTTAATCTTTATTCTCAGTTTTTAGTTAATGATATGCCTGTGCTCCAGGACGGCCTGAGGGGAAACCCTCACTGACCTGCCCCCTGGTTTACACAATGAACATATATATGTATATATATATATATATATACACACACATATATCTAATATATAAAGCTCAAGTGTGTGTGTGTATGTATGTATGTGTGTATGTCCGGGATTGGCATCCGCACCGTCGCAGCTACAGCCACAAAATTTGGCACAGTCACACGTCTGGACCCCGAGAGTGTCCTAGGCTATGTTGTGAGGTGAAATTTTAACCCCGCGCATTCCAATTCACCAAACAATTTTGCCCCTATCTACATGATGGGGAAAAATTGTGTGTATCAAGCCCCGCCCCTCATTATGATATCATAATGGTTGCCATGGCGACACTGATGTCATCATAGGTTGCAAGCCCCGCCGCTCATTATGATGTCATAATGGTTGACTGTGGGATGGAGGATGTGTGATGGGTATATGGGCACTGGACTATGGGATTGAGGATATGTATGACGGGTATATGGGCACGGGACTATGGGATGGAGGATGTGTGATGGGTATATGTGTAGGGTTCGAGCAGGCTCGCAGGATGCAGTGACGAGACACGAGACTGAATGTGGTGTGTGAAATAATCTTTTATAAATTTCAAGCCGCTGAGGCTAAGCTGAATCAACGAAAAGTGGTATCAACTATTTGTCCTCGCAGGGACTCAAAAACAACGTAACAATAAAATACTCTTATCTTAACTGGAAACAACCCGGCTATTCCGGGTGTCAGAGACCACGATTGACCAAAATAGGAGTCCTTATTTTCTATAGCGCACTTAACCTTCCAGGCGTCGCTCGGGTTCGCAGATGCGACCGCTCAGGGATCGCTGATGTGGCTGCCTTGTAATCCTCGATTTCCTGGGTGGATTTGGGCTCGTCCGGCCCTGAAGAATCGGTGCAGGTGGGGCACAACAGGCCCTGAAGAACTGTGATGGTGGGGCACAACAGGCCCTGAAGTAACTGTGACGGTGGGGCGCAACAGGCCCTGAAGAAACTGGAACGGTGGGGAGCAACAGGCCCTGAAGAAACTGGAACGGTGGGGCGCATCAGGCCCTGAAGAAACTGGGATGGTGGGGCGCAATAGGCCCTGAAGACACTGGGACGGTGGGGTGCAACAGGCCCTGAAGAAACTGGAACAGTGGGGCACAGCAGGCCCTGAAGAAACTGGGACGGTGGGGCGCAACAGGCCCTGAAGAAACTGGGACGTTGGGGCACAACAGGCCCTGAAGACACTGGGACGGTGGGGCACAACAGGCCCTGAAGAAACTGGAACAGTGGGGCACAGCAGGCCCTGAAGAAACTGGGTCGGTGGGGTGCAACAGGCCCTGAAGAAACTGGGTCAGGGGATCTCCAAGGCGTCCTTTTAGAGGCTCTCGTCCCTCTGCCTGGTCATGACGCAGTTCAAAAACATAACCGTTACCAGACTCCGCTCAGTGCCTCCTCAGTGACCGGGACAGGGGCTCTACGGCCGCCTATAGCGAGGTGGCGCCCCCTGTAGCCAGTGATGACAGGGCCGCAGCTGTGGGTGAAGGCCGGGGGGCAGTGTCCTGGCCGCTGTACCAGATTGAAGTCTCGTCGCAGCGGTCGCCTGAGGTCCCGGTCCTGTCACACCACGGAGAAAATCAGCGGGTGTCACCTTATCTGAACGTATGCGGGGAGGGACTGCCAGAGAGAGTCTCTTACGTGTTGCTTGTCGGTGAGTCTGAAGTTTCCCCTTCACAGTCTCCTGCCTGTCTCTCTTCAACACACCGTCAGTTACCTCAGTCCTCTCTCCATCACACGGCTTCCTCTCTCCTGTCAGGCTCTCTGCCAACTGCCACCTGAGCACGCCCCCTGCTCCTTTTGTCCTAGCCCTGCCCCCTGTTGCCCTGACAACCTCAGTCGCATGTCTCCCTTTGTAATCCCCCTGGTGTAGTTCCTTCAATAACCCTGATGGCAGTCTCCTTGGCTCCGGCCCAATCACTATATGGGGGTCCACCTCCCCACATATGGGCACTGGACTATGGGATGGAGGATATGTATGACGGGTATATGGGCACGGGACTATGGGATGACGGATATGTATGATGGGTATATGGGCAAGGGACTATGAGATGAAGGATGTGTGATGGGTATATGGGCACTCGACTATGGGATGGCGAATATGTATGATGGGTATATGGGCACTCGACTATGGGATGGAGGATATGTATGATGGGTATATGAGCACGGGCCTATGGGATCGTGGATATGTATGATGGGTATATGGGCATGGGACTATGGGATGGAGGATAATTATAATTTGCTATAACTAATCACAGTTAGTTACTATGCCCGGGCAGCACCGGGCTCTTCAGCTAGTATATATCTAATATATAAAGCTCAAAGTGTGTATGTATGTATGTGTGTATGTATGTGTGTGTGTATGTCCGGGATAGGCATCCGCACCGCAGCTACAGCCACAAAATTTGGCACAGTCACACGTCTGGACCCCGAGAGCGTCCTAAGCTATGTTGTGAGGCGAAATTTTAACCCCGCGCGTTCCAATTCACCAAACAATTTTGCCCCTATCTATATACTGGGGAAAAAGTGTGTGTGCGTCACTCCCCGCCCCTCATTATGATGTCATAATGCCCCTATCTACATAATGGGGAAACAGTGTGTGTATCAAGCCCCGCCCCTCATTATGATGTCATAATGGTTGCCATGGCGACGCTGATTCATCATAGGTTGCAAGCCCCGCCGCTCATTATGATGTCATAATGGTTGACTATGGGGTGGAGGATGTGTGATGGGTATATGGGCACTGGATTATGGGATGGAGGATATGTCTGACGGGTATATGGGCACGGAACTATGGGATGGAGGATGTGCGATGGGTATATGGGCACTGGACTATGGGATGGAGGATATGTATGATGGGTATATGGGCACGGGACTATGGGATGGCGGATATGTATGATGGGTATATGGGCATGGGACTATGGGATGGACGATATGTATGATGGGTATATGGGCACGGGACTATGAGATGAAGAATGTGTGATGGGTATATGGGCACTCGAGTATGGGATGGCGAATATGTATGATGGGTATATGGGCATGGGTCTATGGGATGGAGAATATTACATTTTGCATGCACATTAATTTACTTTTTCTGCTCATACCCAGTTTTTCATGTATGATGGGTATATGGGCATGGGACTATGGGATGGAGGATGTGTGATGGGTATATGGGCACTCGACTATGGGAAGGAGGATATGTATGATGGGTATATGGGCACGGGCCTATGGGATCGTGGATATATATGATGGGTATATGGGCATGGGACTATGGGATGGAGGATAATTATAATTTACTATAACTAACCACAGTTAGTTACTATGCCCGGGCAGCGCCGGGCTCTTCAGCTAGTCTAATATATAAAGCTCAAAGTGTGTATGAATGTATGTGTGTATGTATGTATGTGTGTGTATGTCCGGGATAGGCATCCGCACCGTCACAGCTACAGCCACAAAATTTGGCACAGTCACACGTCTGGACCCCGAGAGCGTCCTAGGCTATTTCTTGAGGCGAAATTTTAACCCCACGCGTTCCAATTCACCAAACAATTTTGCCCCTGTCTACATAATGGGGGAAAAAGTGTGTGCGTGTCAAGCCCCGATCCTCATAATTATGTCATTATGCCCCTTTCTACATAATGGGGAAACAGTGTGTGCGTATCAAGCCCCGCCCCTCATGATGATGTCATAATGGTTGCCATGGCGACGCTGATGCCATCATAGGTTGCAAGTAGAGTTGAGCGATACCAGCCGATACTTGAAAATATCGGATCGGAATGGATCGGCCGATCTTAAAAAAAAGTATCGGTATCGCCGATTCCGATACCGGGAACCAATGCAAGTCAATGGGGCCAAAATATCGGAATTAAAAAAAACCCTTTCTTTCCTTGTAGGTTAATTCTACATGAAGAAAAACAACTAAGAATAATGTAGAATGTATTGTGGGAGGTGGAGGAGACATTAAAGCCATAGAGGTTTAGCCCAATCAAATGGAATAGCAGGAATTAAACTTTTTTTTTAAAGATGTTAGGAGTTACAAAGATATTGACTATGTTAGCCTCATTTATATTTTGCCAGACATGTATGTCTTCTTCTTCTTTCTTCTTCTTTCTTATTCTTCTTCCTTTTTTTACCTTCTTCTTCTTCTTCTTATTCCTTTTTTTACATTCTTCTTCTTCTTCTTCCTTTTTTTACATTCTTCTACTTCCTTTTTTTACATTCTTCTTCTTCTTCCTTTTTTTACATTCTTCTTATTCCTTTTTTACATTCTTCTTCTTATTCCTTTTTTAAATTCTTCTACTTCCTTTTTTTACATTCTTCTTCTTCTTCTTCCTTTTCTTACATTCTTCATATTCTTCTTATTCAACAATTATTATTCTACATATTCAACTTCTTCATCTTCTTCCTATTCTTCTTCATCATATTCTTGTTTGTGTCAGGCATTCCTGTAGTTGTTATCTAGAAAAGTTAGAAGTTTACACCTTCCGTTCTGCCTGTCACAAAAGATTTACAACAGGATTTGTCCGCGTTCATTTTGGCCTGCAGCAGCAGGCCTTTTCCAGGGGCACCACGAGGAGGAACGGACTCACCCCCATACACTGCTTAGTCTTCTTCTGCTTATAAATAAGATAATATCATTTGCTCAGAGTATTAGTCTTATGCTTAATGTTCTTCTGCTTTGTTTTTTTTTATGCTTCTTTGTCTTCTCTCTCTTGTTGTTCTGCATCTTGGTGGTTGTCTTCCTGTTCTTTGTCCTCTTGAACCAGCTGACGGTACTGGCACCCGGAGGGGCAGCAGAAGGAACAAGAGCCAATGGCACAACCGAGGACCAGCTGACGGTGCTGGAACCCGGTTACTAAGCAGGAGGTACCTGTGCTACAAAGCACTACCAAGGACCAGCAGACGTTGCCGGAACTCGGATACCGAGATGGAGGCACCTAGGCCAAAGGCTCTGACGAGAACCAGCTGACGGTGCTGGAACCCGGAGGGGTAGCATAAGCTGCAAGAGCAAATGGAAATAGCGAGGACCAGCTGACAGTGCTGGCACCCGGAGGGGCAGCAGAAGGAATAAGAGCCAATGGCACAACCGAGGACCAGCTGACGGTGCTGGAACCCGGTTACTAAGCAGGAGGTACCTGTGCTACAAAGCACTACCAAGGACCAGCAGACATTGCCGGAACTCGGATACCGAGATGGAGGCACCTAGGCCAAAGGCTCTGACGAGAACCAGCTGACGGTGCTGGAACCCGGAGGGGTAGCATAAGCTGCAAGAGCAAATGGAAATAGCGAGGACCAGCTGACAGTGCTGGCACCTGGAGGGGCAGCAGAAGGAATAAGAGCCAATGGCACAACCGAGGACCAGCTGACGGTGCTGGAACCCGGTTACTAAGCAGGAGGTACCTGTGCTACAAAGCACTACCAAGGACCAGCAGACGTTGCCGGAACTCGGATACCGAGATGGAGGCACCTAGGCCAAAGGCTCTGACGAGAACCAGCTGACGGTGCTGGAACCCGGAGGGGTAGCATAAGCTGCAAGAGCAAATGGAAATAGCGAGGACCAGCTGACAGTGCTGGCACCCGGAGGGGCAGCAGAAGGAATAAGAGCCAATGGCACAACCGAGGACCAGCTGACGGTGCTGGAACCCGGTTACTAAGCAGGAGGTACCTGTGCTACAAAGCACTACCAAGGACCAGCAGACGTTGCGGGAACTCGGATACCGAAATGGAGGCACCTAGGCCAAAGGCTCTGACGAGAACCAGCTGACGGTGCTGGAACCCGGAGGGGTATCAGAAGTTACCCCTGAAAAGCAAAGTTGGCATGCCGCAAGCTGGCCGCAGTTACCGAATCACACAGTCCTACAGGGGGTGCTTGTCCTACTGGCACTATGGAACAAGCCTTTCTTACCAGAACCCGCAGTCCACATAGGAAGCACCTAAACTGCTGGCACCCTAGCCTCGGCTAACCCAACCGCAACACGACATGGCAACTTGGGGTGGCAAACTGACATTGACACTTCCCGGAAACAGCAGGCAGGGCTGGAACCAAGCTGGGCAGGAGGGAGTACCCGTGCCAAAGTCAGTTATGAGCAGCAACTGGCGATGTTGGAGCCCAGGACAAGCACTTAGCAGGCTGAGGCCTGATGTGCTGTCAATTGGGAGGCAGCAGGACAGATTGCCATCAAAACAGCAGGGGAACAGCTGACGTTACTGAACCCCACAAACACAGGAGCTAGTGTTTTACTCTGTGAAGACGGCACTTCCGAGCAACAACTGGCTGTGTTGAAGCCCAGGGACAAGCACGGAGCAGGCTGAGGCTGCATTGAAGAAATTTTAAGATCGGTTGTAGACTACTAATTTGAACCAAGCTCCACTTAGGCCTGTGGCTTCACTGATTTTCGTATTTCCCCTGTCCTCCAACCCCGCCAGTTACAGCTCCGAAGTGGCGTCTGCACAATCCACACTTGTTCCTGTGTTACAGGTGTTCAGTCCGGTCAGTTAATCCCCTGATGTGTGTCCGGCAATGTCGCCTGCTCTGTCCACATTCCCATAATGGGAATGTGGACAGAGCAGGCGACATTGCCGGACACACAACAGGGGATTAACTGACCGGACTGAACACCTGTAACACAGGAACAAGTGTGGATTGTGCAGACGCCACTTCGGAGCTGTAACTGGCAGGGTTGGAGGACAGGGGAAATACGAGAGACAGTGGAGCCACAGGCCTAATTGGAGCACGGTTAAAAATCAGTAGTGGTACGACTGTGTAGGCAGCAGGAGACTTTGCCATCTACACAGCAGGGGATCAGCTGACGTTACTGAACCCCACTGAGACACGGGAGCAAGTGTCTCTTTCCGTGTGGACGGCACTTCCGAACTACAACTGGCTGTGTTGAAGCCCAGGAAATAGGAGGGTGTAGGCAGAGGCCTACTGTATTTTGAATGAGGTGACAGCAGGAGAGACTGCCATCCACACAGCAGGGGATCAGCTGACGTTACTGAACCCCACTGAGACACGGGAGCAAGTATCTCTTTCCGTGTGGACGGCACTTCCGAACTACAACTGGCTGTGTTGAAGCCCAGGAAATAGGAGGGTGTAGGCAGAGGCCTACTGTATTTTGAATGAGGTGACAGCAGGAGAGACTGCCATCCACACAGCAGGGGATCAGCTGACGTTACTGAACCCCACTGAGACACGGGAGCAAGTATCTCTTTCCGTGTGGACGGCACTTCCGAACTACAACTGGCTGTGTTGAAGCCCAGGAAATAGGAGGGTGTAGGCAGAGGCCTACTGTATTTTGAATGAGGTGACAGCAGGAGAGACTGCCATCCACACAGCAGGGGATCAGCTGACGTTACTGAACCCCACTGAGACACGGGAGCAAGTATCTCTTTCCGTGTGGATGGCACTTCCGAACTACAACTGTGTTGAAGCCCAGGAAATAGGAGGGTGTAGGCAGAGGCCTACTGTATTTTGAATGAGGTGACAGCAGGAGAGACTGCCATCCACACAGCAGGGGATCAGCTGACGTTACTGAACCCCACTGAGACACGGGAGCAAGTATCTCTTTCCGTGTGGACGGCACTTCCGAACTACAACTGGCTGTGTTGAAGCCCAGGAAATAGGAGGGTGTAGGCAGAGGCCTACTGTATTTTGAATGAGGTGACAGCAGGAGAGACTGCCATCCACACAGCAGGGGATCAGCTGACGTTACTGAACCCCACTGAGACACGGGAGCAAGTATCTCTTTCCGTGTGGACGGCACTTCCGAACTACAACTGGCTGTGTTGAAGCCCAGGAAATAGGAGGGTGTAGGCAGAGGCCTACTGTATTTTGAATGAGGTGACAGCAGGAGAGACTGCCATCCACACAGCAGGGGATCAGCTGACGTTACTGAACCCCACTGAGACACGGGAGCAAGTATCTCTTTCCGTGTGGACGGCACTTCCGAACTACAACTGGCTGTGTTGAAACCCAGGAAATAGGAGGGTGTAGGCAGAGGCCTACTGTATTTTGAATGAGGTGACAGCAGGAGAGACTGCCATCCACACAGCAGGGGATCAGCTGACGTTACTGAACCCCACTGAGACACGGGAGCAAGTATCTCTTTCCGTGTGGACGGCACTTCCAAACTACAACTGGCTGTGTTGAAGCCCAGGAAATAGGAGGGTGTAGGCAGAGGCCTACTGTATTTTGAATGAGGTGACAGCAGGAGAGACTGCCATCCACACAGCAGGGGATCAGCTGACGTTACTGAACCCCACTGAGACACGGGAGCAAGTATCTCTTTCCGTGTGGACGGCACTTCCGAACTACAACTGGCTGTGTTGAAGCCCAGGAAATAGGAGGGTGTAGGCAGAGGCCTACTGTATTTTGAATGAGGTGACAGCAGGAGAGACTGCCATCCACAAAGCAGGGGATCAGCTGACGTTACTGAACCCCACTGAGACACGGGAGCAAGTATCTCTTTCCGTGTGGACGGCACTTCCGAGCTACAACTGGCTGAGTTGAAGCCCAGGAAATAGGAGGGTGTAGGCAGAGGCCTACTGTCTTTGGAATGCGGAGACAGCAGGAGAGACTGCCATCTCCACAGCAGGGGATCAGCTGGCAATGATGAACCCCACTAACACTTGAACGAATGTGTTTGGCTCTGTGGAGACGACACTTCTGAACACCAACTGACGCTGTTGGAGCCCAGGATTAGGCGTGGAGCAGGCTGGGGCCTACTGGATTTTGGCAGGTGAAGGCAGCAGGAGACTTGCCATCTCCACAGCAGGGGAACAGCTGGCAGTGCTGAACCCCACTAACACTCTAACGAATGTGTTTGGCTCTGTGGAGACGACACTTCTGAACACCAACTGACGCTGTTGGAGCCCAGGATTAGGCGAGGAGCAGGCTGGGGCCTACTGGATTTTGGCAGGTGAAGGCAGCAGGAGACTTGCCATCTCCACAGCAGGGGAACAGCTGGCAGTGCTGAAACCCACTAACACTCTAACGAATGTGTTTGGCTCTGTGGAGACGACACTTCTGAACACCAACTGACGCTGTTGGAGCCCAGGATTACGCATGCCGCATGCAGAGGCCAATGGGCAGCCGTTTTCATGGAGGTTGTGGACTACTACTGATTCTAACCATGCTCCACTTAGGCCTCTGGCTCCACTGTCTCTACTATTTACCCTGGCCTCCAACCCCGCCAGCTACATCTCTGAAGTGGCGTCAGCACAATCTACACTTGTTCCTGTGTTACTGGTGCTCAGTCCCGTCAGTTGATCCCCTGATGTTTGTCCGGCAAGTTCGCCAGCTCTGTCCTCATTCCCACTACTGGTTATGGGAATGTGGACAGAGCAGGAGACCTTGCCGGACACACATCAGGGGATAAACTGATGGGACTGAGCCACAGGAACACAGGAACAAGTGTAGATTGTGCTGACGCCACTTCAGAGATGTAGATGGCGGGGTTGGAGGTCAGGGGAAATAGTAGAGACAGTGGAGCCAGAGACCTAAGTTGGGCACGGTTAAAAATCAGTAGTGGTTTGAATGTTGATGGAGCTGGTGACTTTGCCGTCCACACAGCAGGGGATCAGCTGGCATTACTTAACCCCACTAACACAGGAGCTAGTGTGTTTCTCTGTGCAGACGACACATCTGAGCGACAACTGGCTGTGTTGAAGCACAGGGATTATAGTTCAGGTGGTAGAAAAATGAACACACCAGCAGACCTGGATACAGTTGCCAACCACTAATTTAGTCTGTAAGAGGAATGGCAAAGTCTTTGGAGATCCAGGCCTTGTTCATTTTCAGAAAAGTCAGCCGGTCAACATTATCGGAAGATAGTCGCGTGCGACGGTCTGTTAGTACACCACCTGCGGCACTAAAGACACGTTCCGATAATACACTGGCAGCAGGGCAAGCCAGCACCTCCAATGCATACTGGCTAAGCTCTGGCCATGTATCCAGCTTAGAGACCCAAAACTTGAAGGGGGAAGAGCCATCTGGGAGTACAGCGACAGGGCAAGACATGTAGTCTGACACCATCTGACGGAAGCGTTGCCTCCTGCTGACTCAAGGCGTCGCTGATGGTGTAGACAATTGTGGTGGACACACAAAACTTTGCCACATTTGGGCCATAGTGGTCTTGCCTTGTGCTGCGGCGCTGCCTCTGCTCCCTCTTTGTGCAGAGTTTCCTCCACTGCCTCGACGCACAGAGCTGCTTTGTAAAGCACTAGCAACAATGCTGTCGGGTGGAATGGAAAACATTATGGACTGCACCAGTGACTCTTCGTACTCCCGCATTTTACGCTCCCGGTTCAACGTTGGTATGAGCCTTTGTACGCTGTCCCGGTAGCGAGGATCTAGGAGGGTGTACACCCAATAATCAGCCGAGACGAGAATGTGGGCGATGCGGCGGTCGTTTCTCAGGCACTGCAGCATGAAATCAACCATGTGCTGCAGACTCCCAACTGCCAAAGAACCGCTGTCCCCTGTTTGAGGCGTGACCTCGGCCTGCTCTGCATCACCCCACCCTCGCTGTACATACTGAGTAGAGGTTTGTGTACCTCCCTCCTCTGGAGAGATGTCTTCCTCCTCCATCGACTCCTCCTCATCCTCCTCACAAAGTGTCCCCTGCCTAGGCCTTTGTGAGGAAACACGTAGCGCAGACTGTCCAGAAGCAGATGGCATTTGGGACTCCTCATCCTCCACCTCTTCTGAAACCTCATCCCTTAGTGCTTGCAGTGTTTGTTGAAGCAGGCAGATAAGGGGGACAGTCATGCTGACTAGTGCATCATCTGCACTCGCCATCCGCGTGGATTCATCGAAGGCACGCAAAACGAGGCAGATGTCCTTCATAGAGGCCCACTCAATGGTGCTGAAGTGTGAACGGCGCACAGTGCGACTTGTTTGCGCCTGATGCAGCTGGTACTCCATGACTGCTGCCTGCTGCTCACACAACCGCTCCAACATATGTAACGTTGAATTCCACCGGGTGGGTAGGTCACATATGATGCGATGTTCCGGAAGGCCAAATCGTCGCTGCAGAGCAGCGAGGCGCGATCTTGCCGTGCTGGAACATCGCAAGTGAGCGCACTCTATGCGGACCTTGTGCAACAGTGCAGCAAGATCCGGATAGTCCTTCAGAAAGCTCTGCATGACCAAGTTAAGAACATGTGCCAGACATGGGATGTGTGTGAGGTTGCCTAGGCCAAGAGCTGCCACCAGATTTCGGCCATTGTCACACACTACCAAGCCCGGCTGGAGATTCGCTGCCCCAAACCACACATCGCTCTCCAGCTTGATAGCATTCCAGAGCTCCTGCGCTGTGTGGCTTCGATTCCCCAAAGAAATTAATTTGAGTACAACCTGTTGACGTTTGGCCACGGCTGTGCTCATATCGGTCGTAACAGGCTCCTGCTCTGCTGTTTCTGAGGAACTTGAGTAGGAGGAGGAGTCTATGTGTACAGACTGGAGTCCTGCAATCCGTGGCGTTGGAAGAACACGTACAGCGCCACTCTCCAGATCCGTACCCGGCTCCACAACATTGACCCAGTGGGCAGTGAGGGAAAGGTATCGTCCCTGTCCATGGTTACTGGTCCACGCATCGGTGGTCAGGTGGACCTTGCTACTAACGGCGTTTAGTAGCGCATGTTTTATTTTGCCCTCAACATGTTTCTGCAGGGCAGGGACGGCTCGCCTGCTGAAATAAAAGCGGCTGGGCACGTTGTATTGGGGGACTGCCAATGCCATTAAGTCCCGGAAGGTGTCAGTGTCCACCAGCCTGAATGACAGCATTTCAACTGCCAGAAGTTTGGCAATGCCAGCATTCAGAGACTGTGCTCGGGGATGGTTTGCCGAGTAAGGGCGCCTTTTATCCCATGCCTGTGTTACCGATGGCTGTGATGGATGGGAACGTGCTGCTATGGGTGTAATCTGACAGGGTCTCCGGACAACAGTGGCAGAGGTTCTTCCTTGGCGATCCTGTGAGGAAGCCGAACCAGCAGTGTGTGAGCTGGAGGAAGAGGGCCCAACACGAACTGAAGAGGTGGTAGGTGGTGCTGTACGTTGGCCTACGTCTTCAGGGTGTCTCTGCAACTCCAACTCGTGCTTGGTGCGCACATGTTTCCACATATTTGTGGTATTGAGGTTGCTGACATTTCTCCCTCTTTTGACTCTCTGATGACACAGCTTGCATTTGACAAAGCAAATGTCATCTGCAACTGTGTCAAAAAAGGACCACGCACTGCAACTCTTGTGAGCGCCCGGTTTGCCTTTGGAAGGAGGAATGCTCCTAACGGGTGCCGAAGTGGAGGGTACAGGCAACCAAGTCTTCCCCCTCCCTCTGCCTCCTGTTTTGGCCGGTAGGGGAATCTCTTCCTCCGAGCTGCTCCCACCACCTTCCTGTTGCTCACGCCATGATGGGTCAAGGACCTCATCATCTTCCCTCCCCTCTTCAAACAGCTGCTTCTCCGGGGTTGTCTCGCCAGCACCGTACGCACCAGAAAGTGGCAACTGAGTCTCGTCATCATCTGATGCGTACTGAGGTGTGCTGATCATAGGCACTGGCCCACTCGCCTCTTCAGATTCAGAGGGACAAAGAAGTTGCGCATCACTGCATACTCCCTCTTCTTCACATTCAGGAATGCTGCTTGGCTGGCCCCCTCTTTCCAAGCCAACAGATTCCGAGAACAGAAGTAGAGACTGTGATGGCTCCTGTCCATGTCTCTCTGACTGCCTGGGCACTTTGGCAGGTGGTGAAGAGACAGATGGTTGCTCTTCGGTGCTCTGACCCTGAGAGGATGCGGAAGTAATTGAAGTCGATGCGTTAGCTGCCATCCATCCGACAACGGCTTCAATTTGTTCCTCCCGCAGCAGTGGGGTACGTTGAGGTCCTACAAAGCTGCGCATAAAGGACTGTTGCCTGCTAAAACTGGGGGATGCTGATCCACTGGTGCCCGCAGCAGGCCCAGAATCCCCACGTCCTCTACCTGTAGAATCCCCACGTCCTCTCCCTGCAGAATCCCCACGTCCTCTCCCTGCTGAAACTCCACGCCCACGCCCACGCCCACGCGCCTTACTCCCTGCCTTCTTCATCTTGCAAGACTACTTAAGATAGGCAAAAAAGTACAAAGGGGGGCCTTAGTGTGCTTATTCCTGAACAGCTGGTTACAGGTACAAGAAACACTAATTTTATGAAGTGTGTGTGTGTGGACTAGACTTTAATAGGAGCTGATGTGGCCTACACAAGTTCAAAATGTAGTGTTTGGTGAACTTTTTTTGTGGTTTCTTTGTTGGAAACAAACTCAAAGTATGTGAACAAAGAATTGAAACTGATAGTATCACCAACTTTTTGGAGCTATTACAATGCAGGCAGGTAACCTACAATGCAAAAGATGAGGCTCCAAAAAAATTGGGTAATACTAATCTGGCTGCGCCGGCAGGGCACAAGCCAGAAAAAAAGGCTCCTCTATCTACTCCTATATAGTGTTTGCAACCAACCAATGTTGATGGATACGGATGGATGCACACTAATAGGAGAAGAAAAAATGAGCTGCACTCAAAGACAAATATGTGTGAGGCAGTGACGCACGTTGAGCGTCCTACAACCAGACGTAGCTGCAGGACACTCTACTCAGCGTGAGCTGCACTCACACACAGTCAGAGGCCTCTCAGACAGCCGTCAACAGTGCAGCTAAGTGGGCACTGGCACTGATAGGCTGCAGAAAGGCTCCGCTGTGTACTCCTATATAGTGTTTGCAACCACCGTAGATGGAGACGGATGGATGCACACTAATAGAAGAAAAAATGAGCTGCACTCAAATAAAAATATGTGTGAGGCACTGACGCACGCTGAGCGTCCTACAGCCAGACGTAGCTGCAGGACACACTACTCAGCGTGAGCTGCACTCACACACAGTCAGAGACCTCTCAGACAGCCGTGAACAGTGCAGCAAAGTGGACACTAGCACTGAAAGGCTGCAGAAAGGCTCTGCTGTCTACTACTAGTGTTTGCAACCAACGTATATGGATACGGATGGAAGCACACTAGATTGAAATTATGTAAAAAATGCAGCTCAAAAAATAAAAGATGTATGAGGCAGCAGTGATCACACTGGGTGGCCTACAGCCTGACGTGGCTGCAGGACCCACTCCACAGCGTGAGCTGCACTCACACAGCCCTTGCAGACAGCTGTGAACACTGCTGCTAGGGCAAAGAAGGCTACAGTGGTGGTTTATGTAGCCTGGGTAAAGCACTAGATGTTTGGTGGAATCGCTATTTCTAACTGTCCCTCACAGTCTTCTACAGCAGCCTGTCCCTAACTGAATTCACAGCAGAGTGACCAGAAATGGCGGCTGCAGTGGCTTTTATAGTGCATCATGACATCATTTCGGCAGCCAATCACAGCCATGCCAATAGTTAACATGCCAATAGTTAACATGCCTACTGTACATGCCTAACAGGATGTGCCCACACTTCGGAGGATTCCCATTGGCTTAATCAAAGCAAGCAGGCTCATAGCATGATGGGAACTTCCTATTCCGATTCCGATTCCGGAATCCGATATGACAAAAGTATCGGAACTAAGTATCGGAATTCCGATACCGCTAATATCGGCCGATACCCGATACTTGCGGTATCGGAATGCTCAACACTAGTTGCAAGCCCCGCCGCACATTATGATGTCATAATGGTTGACTATGGGATGGAGGATATGTATGACGGGTATATGGGCACAGACCTATGGGATGGAGGATGTGTGATGAGTATATGGGCATGGGACTATGAGATGAAGAATGTGTGATGGGTATATGGGAACTCGACTATGGGATGGCGAATATGTATGATGGTATATGGGCATGGGACTATGGGATGGAGGATGTGTGATGGGTATATGGGCATGGGACTATGGGATAGAGAATGTGTGATGGGTATATGGGCACTTGACTATGGGATGGAGGATATGTATGATGGGTATATGGGCACGGGCCTATGGGATGGAGGATGTGTGATGGGTTTATGGGCACGGGACTATGGGATGGAGAATAATTATAATTTGTTATAACCAACTACAGTTAGTTACTATGCCCGGGCAGCGCCGGGCTCTTCAGCTAGTATATATATATATATCTATCTATTATATAAAGCTCAAGTGTGTGTACGTCGGGATAGGCATCCGCACCGTCGCAGCTACAGCCACAAAATTTTGCACAGTTACACATCTGGACCCCGAGTGTCCTAAGCTATGTTGTGAGGCGAAATTTTAACCCCACGGGTTCCAATTCACCAAACAATTTTTCCCCTATTTACATAATGGGGAAAAAGTGCGTGTGTATCAAGCCCCGCCCCTCATTATGATGTCATAGAATCATAGAATCATAAAATCGTAGAGTTGGAAGGGACCTCTTGGGCCATCTAGTCCAACCCCCTGCTCAAAGCAGGATTCGCTAAATCATCCCAGTCAGATGTCTGTCCAGCCTCTGTTTGAAGACTTCCATTGAAGGAGAACGCACCACTTCTCGTGGCAGCTTGTTCCACTCATTGATCACTCTAACTGTCAAAAAGTTTTTTCTAATGTCTAATCTGTGTCTCCTCCCATTCAGTTTCATCCCATTGCTTCTAGTCTTTCCTTGTGAAAATGAGAATAAAGTTGATTCTTCTACAATGTGACAGCCCTTTAGATATTTGTAGACAGCTATTAAGTCTCCTCTGAGTCTTCTCTTTTGCAAACTAAACAATCCCAAATCCTGCAACCTTTCCTCATAAGACAGGGTTTGCAGACCGGTCACCATTCTGGTTGCTCTTTTCTGAACTTGCTCCAGTTTGTTGATGT